>NW_026623367.1:126601-153893 GCF_030028575.1 Malurus melanocephalus
GAGATCATAAAATCTCTGAGCTCTTCCTCAAAGTCACCAAGATGTTAAAGGAAAGACACAGCTCATGTAATCCAAGAATCTACCTCATGCCTCTGGTGACTGCACAGTGCTGGGGAACAGTGAATTTCCTTTGGTTTGCTCCAAACACGGATTTATTCTGAGTTAAAGGCTGGGGGTAGACCTTGMAGACTGTTGATGTCCAGTTTGTGGAACAGCACAAATGGTCCTGTTCAGATCTCAAATCCTGCTGATTGAAGATGTGCTCAAAGCTGTCACTGGACCTTGGGCAGCCTCCCTGTGCCGCTGGGAATGTCTGTGAATCCTGCAGCTGAAACTTCACCTACAGGAGAGAGGGAAGAATGAGAAGTGTCTTGAAAAGCAGGGGTGAGATTTTACCAGAGTTAAACATTGGATAAAACCCCTCAGCCAATGCACAGGTGGATCAGGTGACACCTGAGGGTTTCTCCCCCCTAAGTCCTGTCATTTTAAAATTATTATTAATTATTATTAATTATTATATATAATTAAATTATTACTAATTTTGATCCACCCTGGGTAATACAACCCCAGAATAATTTTGGGTTGGGATAGACCTTAAAAATCATCTCATTCCACCCCCTGCCTTGGGCAGGGACACCTTCCACCATCCCAGGGTGCTCCAAGCCCCATCCAAGCCTTGTACAATTCCTGGGGAAGGAATGGGATGGTCTTTGAGACCCCTTCCAACCCAAACCATTYTGGAATTCTWAGACTCTCTTCAATCCCTGCTTTCAAAATCCCAGCCAAAACTCTTTTGCTGCCCTGGTGGTGGTGTTGTGCCCTGAAAAGTGATTTAGCACAACACCTCGCCATGCCTTCAGAGTCTTGGACTGTGCAGCACCTTATCTGCTTTGTTTACTGCCAAAAATAAGCATATCTTGCAGTTCACTCCTGATGTTTGCACAGAGCTGAAGTGGTTGTGGGGGASCCTGCTGGGCTCTGTCATAGCTCTTCCACCATCAGCAGAAATCAGTTTTAAACTTAAAATATTCTGATTACCAATAAAAGTYGRTGTGGACTCTRTTTTCAGGAAATTGTTTAGAAMYTAAAAAWWTTAATTGTAAATATGGAAATTACARCATGGAGACGTGGTGGATTTGCAACCCAGGTGATTTTTGTGAACGCTTTGTATTCATGAGGCAAAAAGGTGGGGAAATATAAAACCTATAAATATATATAAGGTTAAGGAGCAGAYTTGGGGTTATTCCCTTGCTTTTCCTTTGCCATTGTGGCTGCTCTTGCCTGGGGGTTATAAATAACCCCATTATTGATCTGATGCCTTTGGGAAAGAATTCCTGTCCAGTGTGCAGAGCTGATAAGGTACAGCCACCCGTTCCCAAGTCCCATTTAGCACTTGGCTTTGGGGTGGACTCTTGAGGACTGGTTCTGACCCACATTGTCCCCACAGCCCCCCAAACACACTCTTCTGATCAGGCTTTTGCCCCCTCCTGTTGCTGGGCTGTTCCGGCGGGTCCCTAAAACGCTGCCCTTTCCCCCCTGTCCCGCAGGAAATTTAATCTCCCCGGTAAATGACACCCAGGGCTATTTTGGAGCTGGGCTGTGCAGGGAAAGCGGAGCACGTCAGCGATTTGACTGGAGGAGGACAACCCAGAGGAGGGGTGAGGAGGGGGGTGGCACAGCCTAACCCTGAGCAGCAGAGCCACCGCCGGGGGACTCGAGGGGACCTTCTGCCGCACGTCCCTGCCATCGCTGGGGTTTCTGTTTTATTTCCCTGGAGGGGAAAGGGGGGGGGACCCCAAGCCAGCATGGTCTCCCCATGTCCTCTGGTCCCCTCTTCCCTCTTCCCCCTCCTTTCATCTCAGTAGGAATCGGCTTTTCCTTCCCCTGCCCAGAGCTTTGTCCTCCTCAGACTCAGCCAAGACTCCAGGTAAGCCCAAAACCTTCAGCTAAGGAGAGGTGGATTTGGGGATGTGCAGCAGGAGGTGGAGGAGGCTGCTGGCAGCTGAGGGAGGGCTGAGGCTGTTTCTGTGCAGTGCTGGAGGATGTTTTGCTTTTTGAGGCATATTTGGGGATGGAGCTGAAGGTACAGGTCATAAACCCATCCTTCCTTTGCTCTGAACCAAATGTGGATTGTTCTGCTTAATCACTTCTGAGCAAAGGTCATCCTCCAGAGCAGAGAAGTGAAGAAAAAGAGGTTTAGAGCTGTTGACTGAACTTGATACACTTTGTCCCCAAATTTGAGAGAGCACTGGGTGTTGAGAGCCTGGAAAACATACAAAGGAACACTTTGGAAAGTTTTATTTCCAGGGCATAATCTCAGTGCGGCTTTTCTCTTAGGGACATTTTTTCCTCTGAGCTCCTCTCCAGCGTCAATACAGATTCACGCTGCAGCCCCTCACCCTCCTCCCATTTCTCCAAATGGCTCTGAGGGGAGATGGGGAGAGATGGAGCTCGACAGCTGAGGCTATTTTGGGCCCTACAGCTCAATGGGGAGGAGTGACTGCAATGGCAATGACGTCCACTTGTTAAAATACAAGGGCTTAGGTCGGGGCCGTGGCTGATTGTCACCGAGGGAATTCTTTGTCCATATGGGAGCTGTGATCCTGCAGCTCCCTCATGTAGGAAATCACRTGTGCTTAAACAGGAGAGTTTCTGGGGTTGGGGGATTCTGCTGCTGCTGTTCCTCTCTGGGGCTGTGTGTGAACAAAATACAGCTGGGGGAAATTCGTGATGAAATTTCTAGACTTACATTGCTCCTTTTCTGTCCCCTGGGTGGAAAACCCAGAATTAGTGTCTTTTCTCTCCATTTGTCTCCTTTACTCTCAGCTCCATGGAACAGGAGTGAGCATCACAGTGTGTCCGAGTCCTCCCTGGCACTTCAGCCTTTTGCTGTTTCCAGAGCAGCTTTGGGAGCCTTTAGACAAATAGAAGGAAAAGGTGCTCTCATGGACCTTTGAGGGGCTGATCTGTGCAGTTTTAGGCCTCTGGAAGTTTCAGAGGTGGTTTTGTAGCTCCATCAAGGGTGAAAYATGAAATTAAGTCCCCACGGTACAGTGAAACCCAAGGAAGATGAAATCCTTTCACTGCACCGAGTTTCTTGGACCTGGTCTGGTGATGGAAAGTGGTTGCTGCCCATGTAGATAAAAGCAGGATGAGCTTTTTGAAACATGTCTGTCTCTGTATCAAAGAGGAAAGATAATGAGTGTTTTACCCATGTAATTAACAAATGGCTTTAATCTCTGGTGGTTGTTAYGAAGCGTGTACCGCTGCCGTGTCTGGAAGGTGTCTGACCCTCTTGCTCGGTAACGCTCACAAACCACCTGATCTGTTCTGTTCCTTGCTGGAATTTTCTAAATGGTTTAACCTTTGTTTGCTGTCAGTCCTTGGAAACATCCAGGCTATYGATCAAGGATCAATAGTGGCAGTGTGAGGTGATGCAGGTCCCTCCTGAGGCACTTGGTGYGTTTTTAGCCCTACCCTGAAGGTCAGAGCTGCCTTGAGCTTCTCCTTTTCCCTGAGGGCTGCTCACCATGTTTAACACCATGCCAGCCCCTGACCTGCCATGACCTTTCCCTCAACATCTCCGTGAATTTTGGCAGGGATGGAGGTGGTGGATGGGAGGGAATGCAGACAAGCCTTACTCTGGTTGTATTAGAAGCTCCTTGCAGAAGGTTCCGTGTGCTGCAGGTTCTCCGTGTCCAGCATCCCCAGTGGCTGATCCACCACAGAAACCTATCCCATCTGCTCATCCAGTGACCTTTGGGCCTGCCAAAATCAGTTCTCCCTCACTGAAGTGGAATTCCGAGTAGCCCAGGCTAAGCCCTGAGCCCAGCTCCTCAGCGACAGATACCGTTCCTCCTGCAGTAGAGCGGGATAAATCCTGCCCTCCCTGGATTAGGGCGCTGGCGCAAACCCGCGCTGAGCCCCGATTTAGGGGTGTGATGGGCAGGGAGCACTGGCTGTGCTGGTGTGCATTTCACCCTCAGAGCTCCCTGTCTGCTGTGACAGCTCGCAGGCACCGCCAGAGCCCGGCTGATGTCACCCAGCCCGCAGCTGACACCGAGCACTTGTGCCGTTCCAAAGTCGTCCTGGAAGTGAGAGGGCAGCCGGGTTACTGCTGTTCTCCCTCAGCAGGATTTTAAACATCAAAGGAAACCCAAACTTCCCATTTGACRACTCATCCACTTCCCTTCCCACCCACAGATTCCATTTCCTGGTGTTTTTAGATGGAACAGTACAAACAGATAAGTCATGTAAATCACRGTAATACCAGTGCTGCCTTGATTTTTATCTGGAGCTTCTGGTTTGGTGATGTTCTTTGAAAGCTTGGGATTCAGAGACAGGAGGTTCCCTGTAAGTCTTGACTTTCATGTCAGGAAAAGGAGTTAGAGGCTTGGAAGCTGGCATTGCAGAGGAAGCCCAGGAAATGTGAACTCTAAAGGCAAGAAAAATACCTCAAATCAGTATTTTTTACTTGGACAAAAAAAGGGTAAAAGGAGATTGAGGAAATGAGCAAACAGGTCCATAGTGGGCCCTAATGTGGTATTGAGGAGATCTCTGTGCTTCTGATCTGTGTTTAGACCTTGGTGATCCCTTAGGTTTAATTATGTCCCCAAAGTCTCCAATTTTGCAGCTGTGCTACTCGTGGCCCCCTTCGTCTCAGGAATTTTTCATGAGATGGATGACACGGTGCTTTTTGCTCTTTGTCCTGAATCCTGGTGGACAGGATTCTCTTTCTAACCCTTGAATGGAAAGGCTTGGATAGAGAATAACCTGTTACCCCTGTCCTCCTTCTCCAGCAGCATCATCACAGGCTGCTGGCAGCTTGGGGGACAATTTGGGGGGACCTCTGACTTCTCAGGGGCTGTTGAAGGTTTTCCAGCTGCAGAGCAACACTGATGAAGTAACGTGACTCCAACCCATCAGGGCAGTGAATCCCAGGAGGGTGGGATGGAGSCAGGCTGGGGGAGCTGGGGGTGCTCACCCGGAGAGGAGAAGGCTCTGGGGAGAGCTCAGAGCCCCTTGCAGAGCGTAAAGGGGCTCCAGGAGAGCTGGAGAGGGATGGAGGGACAGGATGGAGGGATGGAGGGACAGGACACAGGGAATGGCTTCAAACTGACAAAGAGAATGTTTACATGGGATATTGGGAATATGGGAGGGTGGGGAGGCCCTGACACGGAGTGCCCAGAGAAGCTGCGGCTGATCCATCACTGGAAGTGTTCAGGGGCAGGTTGGACATTGGGGCTTGGAGCACCCTGGGACAGTGGGAGGTGTCCCTGCCCATGGCAGGGGTGGCACTGGATGATCTTTAAGGTCCCTCCCAGCCCAGACCATTCTGACATTCTGTGTCACTACTATCAGAACTCTCCACCTCCTGATGAGTTCCTCTTCTGAGTCCTCCAGCAGGAACGGGACGAGTCTGTGGCTGCTTCCACTGCCAGGAGCTCGCTCCCTTGTCCATGGGAAGCTGATGTTGGAAGTGGTCGCTGGACGTGGTGGGGACAGGAGTGGGCAGAACCAGCCGTGTGGCTGAATCCTGGCTCCTAGACAGTGATTTATTCGCATTATCTGACAGCTCTGTGCTCTCATGCCTCCTTCCCCAAACACAAACCAGAGGAAATTCGAATGAATAAAGACAGAAGCAAAATTATAAGTGCTGCCAGCTTGCCTTCGGCGTGCTCAGAAATACCCCAGATAGGAATGGGATCTCTGCTGCAAATGATTAATCACAGAGGGATTACAGGGGAAACACGACACTGGCAAATGCCTGAGATTTATTGGAAAGGGCATTTGCATTGACTGGGTTTATTCATGCTTTGTTGCTGGTCCTGTCGCTTCCAAGGGAGCTGTCCTGGCACTTGCAGAGTTTTACTAAATATTTTTTAAGTTGCAGAGTTATTGGGTTTTTTTAAAGAAAAGTTTGAAGGAACATGTAAATAATCTAAATCAGAGCAATTATTGAATAAGTGGATTGCCAAGTTACATGGTAGAAATATTAGATCTTGCCCTTTCAGTGTGTTCACAAGCCTGTCCTCTCCTTGCTCCTATTTATCTATTTATAGATAAAAATGATCTATTTATCATCGTGATCCAGTGTGATGCATTTCATCCCATTTGAAATTACAAAATGTGATTTATCTTGTGCAGCCTGCCTGACCTGTTAGATGTGTTGGGTACTTACACAGCCTCATCCTTGCTGCAGGTTAGGATTTGATGCTTTTACTGGATTTCATGSTCCCAACACCCATAAAACAAGTTTTTTCCCCCTTTTTCAGACCGGGGCTAAAGATACAAGAATTGGAGGGTCTTTCTCGTAATTATGAAAGTTAGCCAGTGACAGAGCAAGGAATAAACACTGTTTTTCTTTCCATGTTAGAAAAAGATGTAAAATAACAATGACCAYGCAGAGTTTTCATTGATCCCTGGGTTTTCTTCTGCATCCTGGCCATTCATAATGGTGTAAAAACCTGTTGAGTGTGAGAGCACGTGGGGAAAGCTGGCTGAGTGTAGATAAGAGCAGGGGATGTGGGGTTTCAYCCTGCCTTAGGGGATCTGTGGACACAGGATCTCGTATTGGATGGGGAGAAGTTGCAAACACCAGCTGAGTGTTTGGGGGCAATGACAGAGGGAGGCTGGACCTTGAGGCTGCTGGAAAGAAACAACTTGGGTGGATTTGCTGCAGCAGCTCAGGAACAAAATCAGCAGCCTGGGGCAGTGGTTTYATTGTGTTCTGGGGCAGCATTTTTCTTGAGTTCTGACTGTTCTGACTATCAGGGATCCCAGGGAGCTGCTGGAGGTGTTTGGGCACAGCTTAGCACGGAGGGGCAGGGAGAGGAGGAGGCACAGGAGATTTAGGAAGTGAGCAGCATTCCTGCTCCTGTAAGAGGCAGGCTTTGAGAATGCTCCAGCAGAGCAGAGCTCTCCTCCAGCTRTGGATACATGTCCTGAGGCCCAAGTGATGGAAACAGCATGCAGAGAGATTGAGGGAAGCCAATCCTGGGTGGTCGTCCCAGGCTGGTTCCCAACAGCTCCTCTCATGTCTCTGTAGCCATCTTCGTGCTCTTTGATGGCAAAGTGAAGCAACTCTGTTTTTCTGCTCCTTTTGATGCTATGAAGATGCAARCAAGTCAGAGTGATGGATCTATCAGAGACAGCAGGAAGCCAGAAAGGATKAGACACAGCAGTGCCTTCTGAATGTGGATCCAAGTGCTTGGATGGCACAGTGCAGCTTGAAATTCAGGATAATGCCTGGCAATACCAGGACTTGAGCTCTGTATTCTGATTTTGAACTCTTGGTTACTGCAGTGGAGGGTTCTGCAGGGCTCTCCAGAGCTGAGCTCAATCTCAGCACSCCCTTGTGAGCATCGGAATGGTCCTTCCCCACAAGAGCAGAAGGYTCTGATTGTCAATCCACTGACTTCAGTGGAAATTTCCACTGACTTGAGTGTACTTTGGCTCAAGCCCCAGGCTYGTGTCTGCCCCTTCTAACCACTCATGCAGCTTTTCTGCTTGCAGCTGCACAAGTGCATGTGGAAAATGCATTTTAAAGTTCAGCTCAGAGCAGAGGTTRGAGGTGGTAAGAGGAAACAAAGAAGTTCAAACTAATTCACACATTTCTAGACCAGTTTTGAGACCAAGAGAAAAATAGATCTGTGTATTCATCGCAACTAATGTTGAAGGGGGCCACTGAACAAAAAGTCAGTTGGTCTTARCACTGGTAACTCTAAGTCAATCATTCTTTACCCTCTTAGCATTTATTAAAAGTGATTTTTTCCCCATTCCTTTCTTCCCCCCTCCCAGATTTAATATTTGAAACCTCTTTCTTTAATTTCCAAAAGTTTGTGGTAGAATAATGAAATTTGCTTAATACCAGGAAACAGAAGCAACCCAAATGGAATCATTTTTAGAATGGATGGATCTCATCTAAAGAGAAAAGTCTTTGATTGCTTCTTGTAATTTTGTGTGTTCTTTGGAGTGGGACACACAGGATAAGCCAGGACATGGTGGGGTTTTCCTGGTAAATATAGAARGATTACATTTGGTTTTGCCTTAGATCTGTGACCCAGATGAATTTTGAAGTTTGGCTCAGCAATACCATCTTCAAGGATCACAGAATATCCTGGTWTGGAAGAAACTCACAAAGACCATCAAGTCCAGCTCCTGGCCTTGCTCAGGACAGCCCCAAGYATCCCATCCTGTGTCTGAAACAGTTGTCCAAAAGTTTATTGAGCTCTCCTAACAAATACAATTTTGTATTTTTGTGCCACCCCTTTTCCAGCAGATGGATTTAACGGTAACTCATGTTTTTCAATCCCCAGCAGCATAATTGGAATGAAAATTGTAATCTGCTATTAATTTCCATGCMTAATTTGTCATTTACCTCAGCAAGTACGTTGTCATATATACTCTGTGCACATAACTATTTGCAAGCCCATCCCTGTCTTGGTATGAGAAAGTGGGAGGGGAGCCAAGAAATTGRGAAAATAATAATTTTTCCCAAGGTCATGCAGCAGGTTGATCCAACCCTCACTCCCTGATTCCATCAGTGATTTGCACATTAATATTAATGCACTRACAGGAGCTGGAGGAGGATGGAAAATGATGATTTTAGGAATTAAATCAGGTTTTTAGCCTGCTCCTACTGATTTCTGCTGGAGCAGGGAGGGAGATGGTGAGAGCACCTGCCATTGGGTGAGAGAGTGGGTGGATGTGTGGCCAGCAGAGAAGCCAAACTGCTGTAGGATTAAGAAGGATATTTCTGTCTCAGTGACTGGGTTTTATTTCCTTTCTGAGCTAYAGCACCCAGAGCCCTGGTCCTTCTGCTCTGTGCAGCACTTTAAAGGTGAAAAAACAGGGATGTGCCCACCTGGACCAGGACCATTCCTCTGGCTCAGACAGGAGCTGCCAGGACATAGGTGTCTGGCATCACGAAGCCAGAGATAAAACAGCTCAAAGAGAAATGGTGCGCTCAAATATTTTTGGAAAACYGGGTCCAGGGCCACAGGCAGGGATGAGATGGGCTTAAAGGTCCCTTCCAGCCCAGAAAATCCTAGRATTCTGTGACTTTCAGGGGGGGTTGGAGCTGGGAAGCTTTCCTTGCAGAGAGCTGTTGATGGGTGTAATCCTGCTCTCAGGGAGAGGCAGCTGGTGCCCAGTTCTTCGTGTTAACAGGGTTTAAACATTAACCAGGTTTTTAGCTGTGCTATGCTCGTCAAAGTAAGGATTACCCAGTCCATGGAAAAGGCATCATGGAGGATTAGAGGTAGATTCACTCCAGCAGAAGGGAAAGCAGCAGTGAAGAACAAGGAATATCTSTGTAGTCTCTGGTGGGGCCATGCAGGCGACGGTCGCTGTTGGATTCCTCCCGAGCTGCACAGGGATGGGTGGAGTCTGTAAAGATCAGCACCACTGGTTGCTTTTGTCTTTCTGGGRACACGGTGGCACCAGGATTGGCAGGAGCTTTAATTCTGAAGGCAGCTTGACCCTGGTCCCCTTGGCTGGTCTTTATCACCAAACAGCTGCAGGTCAGWGCACTGCTCCCTCTCAGGCAGCTGACAATGAGCAGGAGATGGAACATCTTTCCTGTGAGCCCTAAGGCCTGTAGGGCTTTTTTTGGAGGAGGGTGGCACTGTCTGGATTGCTGGGAACATTCCCCATAGCAGTTCCTTCACGTGGCTTTGCACTCCTGTGATCATAATCACAAAATCCCACAATAGTTTGGGTTTAGGTTCAARGGGTCCTTAAGGATCATCTCATTCCACCCCCTGTCATGGGCAGGGACACCTTCCACTGTCCCAGGCTGCTCCAGCCCCARTGTCCAGCCTGGCCTTGGACTSTGTCAGGGATCCAGGAGCAGCCACAGCTTCTCTGGGCACCCTGTGCCAGGACCTCCCACCCTCCYAGAGAAGAATTCCTCCCTAATACCTCATCTAAACTTACTTTCAGTTTGCTCTCATTCCCCSTTGTCCTGTCACTCCAGGCCCTTGTAAGTAGTTTCTCTCCACCTTTCCTGTAGGCTCCCATCAGGTATGGAAGGTGCAATCAGGTCATCCTGAACTCTCCATTTYTCCAGGTTTAACAATCCCATTTCTCTCAGCCTTTCAATGCCTGTGCCCMAACTGCATTCCCACTGCAGCCATGTCTGGCCCTACACCACCTGGAAGGAACTKTGTATGAACTGTAGGTACTCACTGCCTGCCTTCAGCATCCCAGGAGCTCTGCCTCAGTGGTTGGGAAGCTGGGAATAAAGAGAAATATCATCAATATMATGACAGGAATATCCAGGTGTCCTGCTAAAGGCTGGGCCTTGCAGAAGAGGTGTTTGTTGTAAGGGCTGTGTGAGTGTGAATGTGATTCAGAGAACAAGGTTTAGGAATGGGTGAAAACCAGAGAGGACAAGGGGAGACATGGAGCATGTGGTAGAAGCAGAAATAAGAGGAAGTAAAAATAAGGCAATAAAAAAAATAGCTAAGGAAAAAGAGGAAAATTAAAAAGAGCAAGGACAATGACAGAAAAGGAGACAAAGAGGAGATGAGCATAGGACAAGGAGAAATGACTTCGCATTGCCAGAGAATAGATTTAGAGGAAATATTAGGAAGAAATTCTTTACTACAGGTGTTGTGAAGTCATGGCACAGGTTATCCACGGAGAAGTGGGTTACCCACAGAGAAGTGCCCAACGCCAGGCTGCACAGGGCTTGGAGCACCCTGGGACATGAAAAATGTCCCTGCCCATGGCAGGGGGCTGGAATGAGATGATCTTTAAGGTCCCTTCCAACCTAAACCATGCCATGATTCCATTCCGGAGGCCGTATCTTGATGGGCTGACACTTCTCTGAGAATTTAGCCCCCGTTTGTTTCCCTATGGTGACAGAATTTGTCACACAGAATGACTGCAGGCCAATTTTAAAGTGCCAAAGATGGAAGGCACCATCATGTTTCTTCTGTGCTAACAACTCAAAGAATTCTGTTTTTCCCAGTGACTCCTATGGGTGAGTTACCTTATCCAAACATTTATTAACCTTAAATATAAGAAATCTTCAACAACAGAATTATTCCCAGGCCTTCTCCCCCATAATGAAGAGRACATTGAAAACGTRGCTGCTCCAGATGACAAATGTCTTGATACCAGGGAAGTGCAGCAATTCTCTGGCTGCACCCTCAGCTCTGCTCTCTCCTGACTCTTTTCTCTGTCCCCCTTTAGGAAGGAAGCCAGGATGGATTACAGCTCGCTCAGCGGAGTCCCGCGTTTCCTGACCCGGCCCAAGGCATTTATGGTGTCTGTGGGGAAGGATGCCACCCTGAGCTGCCAGATCATCGGGAACCCCATCCCAGTGGTGAGCTGGGAAAAGGATAAACTGCCAGTCCAGTCTGGGGGAAGGTTCAAAACCACGGAGGATGGGGATTTGTATCGGCTGACCATCTACGACCTGAACCTGGAGGACAGCGGGCAGTACATCTGCCGGGCCAAGAACACCATCGGGGAGGCTTTCGCCGCCGTCAGCATCAAAGTGGGCGAGGAGACCACGGTCACCGAGTTCGCTCCCTACTTCATCCAGAAACCCTCCAACATCAAAGTGACCTTGGGGGAGGACGCCATGTTCAAATGCAAAGTGCAGGGCAGCCCTCCCCTGTCRGTGAACTGGGAGAAGGATGGCAGATACCTGAGGAACAAGGCAGACGCCGGGCGCTTCCAGATCGAGTCTGCGGGCGAGTCGAACGCTCTGACCATCCAGTGCGCCCGGCTGGGGGACAGCGGCACCTACACCTGCCGGGCGGAGAATCTCCTGGGCTCTGCCAGCGCCTCGGCCGCGCTGGTGGTGGAAACGCACGGCTCCTCCAACCCGGGCAGTAACTTTGACGCCGGCTGCGGCAAGACGGCCTCCCTGCTGTCCCACCTGCAGAAGAGGCGGGAGGAGATCAGGAAGATGGACATCTCCCACGGGACTCTGGACGCGGCCTCTGGCCAGCCGTACTCCGCCGTGGAGGGGCTGTCGGGCATCGGCTACRGCCTGTCCCGGGACTACGAGCGGGCGGCGGGACTGACCAAAGGGGCCCGCAACGCCACTTTYGGGGCGCTGACCCGCACGTGCAGCGTGACCGAGGGGAAGCACGCCAAGCTCAGCTGCTATGTCACGGGCGAGCCCAAGCCCGTGATTGTGTGGAAGAAGGACAACGAGGTCATTTTGGAAGGCCGGCGGCATGTCATCTACGAGGATGACCAGGAGAACTTTGTGCTGAAGATCCTCTTCTGCAAGCAGACCGACAACGGGCTGTACACCTGCACGGCCTCCAACCTGGCGGGCCAGACCTACAGCTCYGTGCTCGTCACCGTCAAAGGTGGGTGCTGGTGTTTGTCACCGGGGTGGGTGTGCCTGCGAGGAGACACCTCTGAATTGGGGTGGGGGCCTGAACAAAACTGCTGCTACCAAACTGCTGCAGGGGAGTGTGGTTACGTGTGGGTAAAGCCTTCCAGGGGGAAGGGGTTTTTGCACTTGGATAGAGGACCTGGGYAGAGTCCTGTCACTGGCTGTTTTCAAGGAAGAGCATTAAAGAAGTGTCAGGCAGGGGGGTATGAGGTGGAACTGGCTGGTTGTGRGGCAGCTGGGAGGCACCAGAGCTCTGTCAGTCCTGGCTTTGCAGTGATGTAAGAGATCTGTTCCTGTGCTCTGGGTCAGTGGCTGCCAGTGCCCCGTTCCACCCTCTGGGCTTCAGCCACAACTGGGTTTGTGTTCACCGCGGGTTTCACTCAGACGTGCCGTTTACAGTAGTGATGGAAACCCCTCCCTACAAGGCTGCCTTGGATCCCCTGGGGCACCCTCTCCAACTCTAATTACAGTCCAGCTCAGTTTTCCTGTGCAGTGAGCCACCAGCAGCCTTGTTCTTGCCAGCCTCTCCAGCCTTGTCCCTTGTGTTGCTGGATAACCTGTGTTCCTTGCATGCTCCCAGAAAATCTGCCAGGTCTGGGATGCCTCTGTTTGCTGTAGTCAGTGATGAAGAACCTGCCTTCAGAGGGTCCCTCCACACTGCTGGAGGTCAGACCAACTTCTTCAGAGTGACACAGAATTTTTATAGAATCCCAGAATGGTTTGAGTTAGGAGGGATCATCTCATTCCAACYCTCTGCCATGGGCAGGGACAGCTTCCACCAAACCAGTTTKCTCCAAGCCCCTTCCAACCTGGCCTCAAACAATCCAGGAAGSTCTAAGTTTTCCAGCTGCTCTCCCACTTGGCAAGGGGGCAGCAGGCAGTTTGCAACCCAGACAACACCTGTAAAGGAGATGTGAAAGGATTTTGCCACTTGAGGGGTAAAATTGATGCTTTACAAAATAAATTAGAAATCCAAATAAGCAGGAGAGATCTGTCTTCATACTCAAGACTCTCAGCTTCTATTTGATTTTTTGGACCTCTCCTTTTGCACTCAGGGTCTTTTCTGTCAGTGGCTCAGTSCYKGTGTCCATCAGTGATACCTGATCCGTGGGACTCACTGGCTCTTGTCCCACCCATTGCTGTCCCTTGGAGGTGCTGAGTGGTGTTGGGAAGGGCATTTGTCCTCTCCCATAAAACCATGATTACTTCACGAGCTGGGTACTTGGAGCTGAAGCTCAATCCTGGCCCTTGGGTGGGTGATCATTTTGAGGATGGTTTGAGCTCTGTTCCCTGCCCTTGCAAAAAAAAAAAAAAAAACCAAACAGCCCCACTCTGCTTGTGCKTATCTGATTTTTCTCAGTGGCTGCAACCTGCTCCAAAGGAGGTGGGGAAAGCATGGGAAGCAGCCAGGCTGGGAGCAAGCACCAYGGGAGAAGGTTATTGATCCGTGTCCGTTGTGCAGAGGCGCCCGTGAGTCAGAGGCTGGAGTGGAAATGTTTATGGATTGTTTCGTTGTTACGCTGCGCCACGTTTGGCTCTGTCCAGGCCAAGGCTTGCCATGGAAAATCTACGTGTGTTGGTTATTATTAGGCCCTGATAAATGACCCTCCTTTGTGTCACCAGGAGTTCTTCTCAGCCCTCCCAAGACAGGCCAGAACGATGCAGCAGGAAAAAGAACTTTTAATTCTGTTGTTTACGTCACTGGTGATGCCATTGGCTCGTTTGCCATTGGGTTTAGGGAGGGAGATCAGGAGATCACCTTGCCATGCAAACTTYTCTTTGCTCAGTCATGTGGAAGAGTTGGATTCTCTAATCAGTCACTCTTAGAATGACAGAATCAGGATGGTTTGGGCTGGAAGGGACCTTTAAAAAAATATCTAATTCCAACCTCCTGCCATGGGTAGGGATGCCACTCACCAGATCAGGTGCTCAGGGCCCTGTCCAGGCTGGCCTTGAACAATTCCAGGGATGGCACATCTACAGAAAGCCTCCTATACTCTGTCAGTGTAGATCCTAGGGACCTAAGAAGCCAGGGACCCAACACTTGTGAACACTTTGCTGAGCCCATGCCTTAAAGATCACTGAACTGGGAAAAAAATGGGATTTTTGAGCTGTTCCTAAATGAGATTTAGCAAAACAGACCTAAATCTTCAAGGAGAAGGTGCAAGGCAGAAGATCACTCTCCTAAATAAGGAAAACTGAAGCTTGATYAGATTAAGAAATATGTCTGGAACAGGGATAAATGTTAACCAGGGACAGATATRAAATGAGTTGGGAAATTCTTCCCAAGAGCAAACCTTTAACAAACCAAGGAGAGGGGAGGGTGGGAGGAACATAAATAACCAGCCAGGGTTTCCTGAAGGCTTTGGAGATTCCCCTAGGCTGTGTGTAAAGTTAGTGAGAACAGAATTCAGGTCTCCATCCTGGGCCAAGCYGTGTTCGCTGGAGTCCCTGAATAAAGTAACTAGATACTGGGTGAGAAGGTCAAAGTTTACCAGCCAAACAGGATAGAGACGGTAAAAACACCCTGGTACAGAGGCCACTCCACTCTCCCTCTGATCAGATGAGATTTTGGGTGACCAGTGTCATGACAGTCACGTTGGAGATCTGAAAGAGAGCTGCAACTTGAGAAATAGGGAGGGAGAAGGAAACTTGGAAGGCACAGTAACTAGGAGGATGGAAGGCACAGTAACTAGGAGGATCAAAGGCACGAGATGGTGGAAACCTGTCCATCCACCTTTAGCCAGCACTTGTTGGGGAGGATTTTCCATATTCTCACCTTTCCTGGGTCGTTTTCATTAGGCAGAGGGAAAACTTGCCTCTGTAATTATAAATGTGGGAATTCCTGCAAAAAGAAAGAGGAAATGTAGGCAAGTGAGAAAGTGAGGTCCAGAGGACAGATGTGCCTTGAGAAGGTTAAGAAAACATTGGCTTCTCTGCAGGCTGCACCTATTCTTAGCAAAATATGTGTTAGCAGGACTTACTTTTTAAAAATAACATCATCTCATTGCCAGTTTGCTTGCTAGGGACCAAAYAGAAAAGCCTATGATGGTCTGGAGAAATACCTCCTCAGGATGAGCAGCAAAAKTAATCTCTGACCTAAGTTCCTGCAGTTTCCTGCTAATTCCATGAGCTGCTCTTGCTCAGGGGTTTGCTCTGCTGTGCCTTTCACATTTTTCCCTTTGGCTGGTTTTTGCAGCTCTCCTGTTTTCTCTTATTTGCATCTCTCTGAATCAGGCAAGGGGCTGGTTATGGGCCAGATTATTTGGGGTGCTGCTCTCAGGAGACCTGCACTCCTTCTGTAGCCCCCTGACCAAACCCAACCCCCTCTGCCTGAGCMGGCACGCTCTAGACCTCGTAAAGAGCATGGAGATACGCTCAGGAGGAGCAGCCTGGTGGGTTTGGGAGCCACTCTCCCATCTCCCAAGCCATGTGCTGGGTTCATGCTGGGTTTCGATGCAGTTTATCAGCTGCTGTCTCTCTGAACCTCCATTCAGAGGCAGATAGGATGTGTGTGCACATGTCAGCAGGATGAAAGCAGAGCTGTTTTCAGAGGGTATCTGTGATCCCCAGTCTGCCAAACATAGCCTTGTGCTGCCTTTTTCCCTGTCTGCAAGAGCAGCACTGTTATTGCAACCCCTTCATAAGAGTCAACCAACTCTTCTGGGCTTGTTCATTTCAGAGCTTTTACCCAGAACAGCTTTTTTTTAAAATTTATTTTTTCACTTTTGGTAGTGCTTAGTGACTGTAAAGGGAGAAGGGATGATGATATGGCCAGCTGCTCCAAGTGTGGCAGTGCACTTGTGTGCTTCTCAGGTGCAGCTTGTTTCTTTTTGGCCCTCGTGCAGCTCTGTGTGTTCCCGCTGTCAGCTCCAGCCTCTCTCCTGTCTGAGGGCTGCATCGTTCTGATAAAAGCCTTCTTGGCCTCACAGAATCCCAGGTTTGGACTGGAAGAGATTTTAAACCTCATCTCCTTCTACCCACTTCTATCCCAAGTTGCTCCAAGCCCTAATGTCCAGCCTGGCCTTGGACACTGCCAGGGATCCAGTTGTGGATCCACAACTTCTCTGGGCACCGTCTGCCAGGGCCTCACCACCTTCAGAATAAAGAATTTATCATAATATCTCATCTAATCCTGCTCTCTTTCAGGAAAAGAAAGCAAAAAGAGATAATCCCCATCTGAAGTGTGGAGAGTGGGCAGAGCAGCTCTGTGTAACCACAGCTGAAGGCTTTGACTTGCCTTAAACTGAGGTGCATTTAGGCAAAACATTTTTAAAAAATATGGCCAARGTGACATGGTGAGTTAGTGCCACCTTCCTGCTCCTGGACATATTTTTTTGGATTCCCAGCCAGGTTTTAACCTCTGGATAACAACCAAGGTAGACCATAGCATTGCTCACTCCAGGTGTACTGTCGGGCCTTTAGCGTCTGGTGTCTTATTCAAACTGAAAGAGGGGAAGTTTATGGCAGATATCAGGAAGAAATTCTTTACTGTGAAGGTGGTGAGGCAGGATGGAGTCACAGAAATCAGCTGGGAGCTGGCCCAGCTGTTAGCAGAAGGGGAAGGGACATACCAAGGYGTGATCTCTCCCAAAGCACGAGCACTGTGTCAGCCTGTGACAYGGCTGTGGCACCAATCCCATGGCCGTGACCGCCGCCTGTCCTCTTCATCCAGCTCCCTYTCTCCACTTTAGGGCTGGGGTATCAGGGTGATGTCACAGCGCAGCTGTCGYTGGAATTCAGCATTGTTCAGCCCCTGAAATGACTTCCCTCACTGTCAGGCAGCTGCTTTGTGTGTTTGATCTATGYTTGGGTTTGGCCCTGGGCCAGAGTGCTGCAGCCCCACTGCTGCAGGAGGGCAGGGGCAGGGGGARACTGGGGCTCRTTCTCAATTTMTTTTATTGTTGTTGACAAACAGAGYCGTTGGTGCTGGTGGAGAGAGCTAAAAACTCCTCCATTTGTGTTTTCACTCATTCCTGACCTGTGCACAGCCACTTCTCACCTCTCTGTGYCCATTCAGATCACTCTGCTGAGTTTTTTTCTGCTGCCAGACCCCTAAAACTTTGGTTCTTTCATCGGCTGACCAGCTCAGCTGCTCACTCCCACCTGGAATTGCTGCCCATGACCRGTTTGTTTGCTGTTGACCCAGSTCTAGCAGRATTCCTTTSAAAGGCTTTGCTMCAGCCTGGCCTTGGACACTTCCAGGGATYCAGGAGCAGCCACAGCTTCTCTGGGTGATTTGTGCCASAGCCTCACCRCTCTCAGMATAAATAATTTCTTCCTAAAATCCCATCTAGGCCTARTCTCATCACAAACTCTCATTTCTCCTTTCTGTTTTTACCCTCTTAAGAACCGTCCATACCCTTCAAGGCAAAACTGAGGGATCTYGAAGTGAGGGAGAAGGAATCTGCCACCTTCCAGTGCGAGGTGCCCRTTGCTGCGACAGAGACAGCCTGGTTCAAGGAGGAGACCAAACTGCAGCAGAGCAAGAAGTACAACATCGAGGAGGAGGGCACCTACCGCCGGCTCACCGTGCAGAACGTCACCGCGGACGACGACGCCGTCTACATCTGCGAGATGAAGGAGGGCAGCAGGACCATCGCAGAGCTCTCTGTCCAAGGTGAGAAAGGCTCTCGGTGCTTTAGCTTGGCCACAAGTGTGAGGTTCACACGTGAGAGCCCAGACTCAACCTCATGAGCGGTGCTTACCCTGCCCATGTGGGCACTGAAGAGGAGCAGGGTCCCTTATGGTGTGAGAGGGTGGTCAGTGGGTTCCTGGGGTTCCTGGACACAGGGTCACACAGCAGGGACAGCTCATGTTGGTGCAGCCCTGCTGAAGGTTTTCTTGAGCTGTAGCCTGGCCCTGCAGACTCTCCTTAAAGACCCCAAGCATAAGACCGGGGCCCGGGGACCCCAAGTGTCCTTGGGACCCCAAGTGTCCTCGACACTGTCACACGTGTCTTGTCCATTGTCCAGTGAGTGAATTGGTGAGCCTTGTCCAAAAGTGCTGCTGACCACACTGGGCAGTGGGTTTAGCAGATGTGGTTCGTGGCCAGATGTGTGGTGCAGGCTGCAGTCAGCACCAGGATGGTTTAGGTTGGAGAGCACATCCACACTCCAGATCGCTGGCAGGAGAACACACCCATACTCCAGATCCCTGGTGGCTGGAGCTGTTTCCTGTAGTTTGAGAAGGTGACAAGGAAAGGACAAAGTGTGGAAATCCATGTCCAGTTGTCCTGAGTCTGGTGGTTTCAGRCTGAAGTGGGAGGAGGTGTGGTGTAGGTGTCTCGCTGTGAGTACACGCAGATCTCAGAGCTGCAGGCACTGGAGATGTCTCACAGCCACAGATTGCTCCTGACCTGGCTCACTGGAAGCCTGATTATACTCCCAGGGGAACCAGAAGGATTTCTCCACATATAAATCACTCCAAGACAGCTAGGTGATGGTCATCATTGTGCAAATTCCTTTTTGTACCACCAGGAACGATCTGGGAGTACACATAGGTGGATGYAGAGGGGAAAATCTAGTCTGGAAGCACAGGGGAGTTGAGACTGGCATCTTTCTGTTGCACCTTCTGTCAGGTTWGGAACAGCCAGACCCTGTGAGTGTGTTTGGCCCAGCAGGACAGCTGGTATTTTTTTCACTTGTTTGTGCTATAATGGTATGTTCCATGCCAAAGAGAGTGACTGAGCCAGGTGGAGCTCTCYGGAGGGAGAGGATCAGAGCCTTCCTGGGGCAGCCTTGTGCCTGTCCTGGGAGGGGATTGAGAGAGCAAGGTGGGGTTGGCATGGTGCCAGAGGTAAAGAACTRTGGGAAAGGGGCACTGCTGAGGGCAGGGAGGTCAAGGAGGAGGAGAAGCAGAAAATCAGAATCTTGTCATGAAACCTGTGCCTGATCTGTTGCTTTATGAGGGATTTTAGAATTGCTGCTCATTACACAACTCAGAATGATCTGCTTGGGCAAAGCTTGTCAGCTCACAGTGACTGCTCTGCAGCTGGAGCCAGCTACCAGCTGTCTTTTGGGGAGGTTTCTGAAGTTTTGTCCAATCTTTCCTATGAACAGCCATATCTTAGAKCTTTGAGGTAATCCTAGTAAGTGATGGCAATCGCAATCACTTGGAAAGGACATAAATTCATGCAATGTGAATTTCTGTGTTGACACAAAGAAGAAACCCGAGGTTTTCAGTGTATTTCTCATTAATTCACGTGCCTGGTGTGTCTGCCATGTTGGTTATGTAATTTACTGGTAACTCTGATGAAGGCAAAATCCCAAAAGCAGAGGGGAGACCTGTCTGGCTTAGGGCTGACCTGTTCTAGCAAAGTTTAAATTTGAATTCCCAGCATAYGTGGGCAATGAAAGCTGTCAAATCTGTTCTTGGCAAGGCCATGTGTATCTTGTTTATCCAGCAGCAGACTCTGCTTGGTAGGCAAGAAACCTGAGTGACTGCAGTCAAACAAGATCTGCTTTTCTCTCTTTGAAGGCCAAAATGGGTCCTTGGGACCATCTGTTCTGTGTGACTCAGAGCCTTGGAATTCATTTGCAGGTGTCTGCATGGTGTCCATAATGACACCATGATTATTTGATTGCGTGTGGACTGGTCCTGTTTCGGTCTGGATGGTCCAGTGCCGCCAAAGTTYTTATTATTTCTATTTTCTGACTGCGATCCCTTTCTGATCTGAAGGGAACATCATTAAAAAACTTCCACGGAAAACCGCCATCTTCGTCAACGACACAGCCACCTTCTGCGTGGAGCTGGACAGYGACTGCCAGGACGTCCGGTGGCTGAAGAACAAGGAAGAGGTGAAACCCAGCGACCGCATCTCCATCACGCGCTCCGGCAAACAGCACACCATGACCATCCGCGAGTGTAAGGTGGAGGATGCTGGGGAGATCGCCTTTGTGGCCGACGAAAGCAGGACTTCCACCCAGTTCACTGTGACCAGTAAGCTTCTCTTTTCTTTGGCCCTGGTGCTGTGTCTTGTCACGGCTGCTCCTGTGGTGGTGGCACTGTTGTTTCAGGTTTGGTGTCCAAAACCAGCTGAAGGTTTGATGTCTGCCACAAAAAGCCAACAGGCTGACTCTGAGTGTTGTGAGATGTTTGGAGGGATCAAAACAGAGAGAATATCTGTAGAATCAAGGAATTGGCWTGGGTTGGATGGGATCATCTCATTCTATCCCCTGCCATGGGCAGGAACACTTTAYACTATAGACCAAGTTTTTCAGCTTCTTGTCCAGCCTGGCCTTAAACACTTGCAGGGATGAAGCATCCACAGTTTCTCTGGGCAAGAGCAGTCCTGGGAAAAGAGCACAGMACAGACCTATATCTTACTTGACAGAGCAGCAGCATGTGCAATGTAGTTGAGACTGGTTCGAAAACAAAATTTTGGAGAAGTTGTCTAATTTTATTTGGCATTATTTTGATGACGCTGCATTTCCTAGGCAACATCTGCTTCATTTCAGACAGAAATAGATGTGTTTTCTGGCTCTGCTGCGGTTCTGGTTCATAYATGAACAAATCATCTGTGCCAGTCACAATTTGGGAAGAGTAATGCTTCTTTTCTCCCACCACTGCAATTGGTCAGTGGCAAAAAGGAATCTTTAATTTAAGTATTTATAATTGCTKTGTTATCTAAACTTTGTTGGACCATTCTGTTGCTATTGAACTGAAATGAGGTAAAAATGAGAGAAGTGTCACATTTGGCTTTGTGAGAGTTTCTAAGGTATTTGTAAAGCTGTAACAGCCAAACAAGCACCTRTGCAATAGGAACAATAAAGCACAGTTTGATTTCAGACTCTGTTGTCTGAATTATGAAGGAAGTGTTGATTCATGAAACAGAAAACATAAGAAGCTGCCTTCCCACAAACAGGTATCGCYGAAGAAAATATTGCATTACCRTTTCTGATGGCAAGGTCAAGAGATYGCATTCTGGGGCTTAGTGTTCAGCATAATGTTACCCTAGGGGGACCTTTGACATCTATCTGCGAGCAGCAGTTACTGACAGGCTGGTAACTGTGCACCCCAAAACACTCCTGAGCCTATTTATGTAAGGAAGGAAAAGCACATCGCCCTGAGATTTCCTATTTTTACACTTGGGGCGTATYGGATTTACCGCTTGGTGGATCCTGTGTGCTATGCCCACACCTTTCTCAATTAGCTCAGTGAGGTTGGTGGTGGCTGTGCTAATTATAAAATATACAGACAATGTCTGTGCATTATTTGCTCTGTATCTCACATGGTTACCATGCCCATTTTACAGATGGGTAAACTGARGCAGAAAGGCRATCAGTTGTTTTAATTTTTTAATTTACTTTTTAATTTAGGCTCATCAGCAGGCTCCCACTACAGTARTGTGTGATTGTTTCACCCATCTCCCACCCTTCTTTAAGCTGGGATTAATTGCTTCTGGCTGTGCTGTTCTCTGTGGGRTCACAGCTGGAGYCTGGTTGATTGACTTAACACAGACACCTTTCAAATAGCCAAAATTAAATGAAATKAATCCTTTGCCATGTCAGTAGAGGTGTAACTAGAGCATATCAGATAATTCCTCATGACCATATCACTGGCAGCACGTACTGAATAATTCTGATGGAACTTGGGCCTCCTCTAAAGGCTTCAAGAGGAAAGAAAAGGTAAAAATAAATATTATGTAAATACCTGCAGGAATAAGTTTGTGGTCTCAGGTACACAGGAGCCACATCTTCTCAATGGTAAGATCTCATGGTGGGGACATGTTTTTATGTAACTTCTTTTTGAAGTTAACTCCCTATCCCAAAAGCTGGTTCTACATAAATTAGCAAAACACAGATCTCAAATGATATCCCTCTTGGGAGACACAGTTATCACACACCTTCTGAGTGAAGGTGACAGAAAATTCAGGAGCAGGACAGATAAAATTCAGAACCCAGATGAAAGAGGCTGCAGAGAACATCTGAATCTGTGTACCACGCTGAGCCCTCTGTAAAAGGTTTGAACAACCTTTGCCGATGGTTTTACCCATTTTTTTTGAGAGAAAATAAGAAGCTGAGTGTTAGTCTGCTTTGTGCAGGAGCTGTCTAGGGCAGAAGTGTGAGCCTATGCCCAGGACTGCAAACTAAATTTTATGAAATGTTTGTTGAAGACTCTCTGTCTGTGTTGACATTTGTAATATTGTGAAGAAATCACAGATTTTTAGCTCTGGAGACACAAGTACTGAACATTGGTTTGGACTCGATATTGGATGATGGTGATCCTGTGATCTTTGTGTGATACAGCCCAAAAGCATCTTCCATCCATTCTCTTGCTTTTCCATATCACATCAATGTTTTATGGCYGTTTATTTAAGCAAGCCTGACTTTTAGTCCAGTGCAAGCTATTTCAGCTTTTCTGCTCTGATGTGAACTTATTGCTTTGTTYTGCTTCATTTCTTTCCCCTGCTCAGCTCCCAAAAAACCTCCCACCCAAGCCCCAGCTGACCCTGTGGTGAAAAATAAAACAGAAACCTCAGTGACTCTGGCATGGTCCCCTCCGAGGATGGACCGGCCCATTCCCATCGATGGATACATCGTGGAGCGCAAGAAGCTCACCGGCTTCACCTGGGTCAGGTGCCACGAGTCGCATGTCCCTGTCCCCGAGCTGACCGTGAGCCACTTGCCAGAGGAGGCTGACTACCAGTTCAGAGTGTCCGCGGTCAACGCCTACGGACAGAGCCCCTTCCTGGAATTCCCTGGCAGCCTGCACCTTGGTGAGCACGAAAACGGGGTGCTGGGACACGTGGGTGCTTTAAAAACATTTTTCATGACTTTGAGGATGGAGCAATGGCCCAGCAAATCCTCTTTCCTTTCACTGCTGGTTCTCCTGCGTCATGCCAACCACTGAGCTCCACCAAAGTGAGGGAGAGAAAAGTCCAAAACCCCCAAAGTGGTGGTGGCTGGGTTTTCTGTRGTAATGCTGTGGGTGTGTTCATATTCCAATATCCCACATCAGGCTGTGGGACACGCAGAGCTCCCTGCTGGGGATTTAAACCTGTGCGTGCTTTTTCTTCACCTGCAATGAAAGGAATAATTGAGGTGGCCTTAGGATATAATTTTCAATATAGATAGACATGAGATAGCGATCCTGCTACATAGACCATGAGATCTTGTACCTAGAGAATGTTTATGGGTGATCACACCATCATGAAAACCAATTTTCAGCCAGTCTCTCTTTAACTGTAGAGTTTCCAGGAGAAATCCAGGTGGTTTGCTTTATTTCTAGGATGCCAGTGTGCCCATAGAATCATAGGGTGCAATTGGATTTCCTCTTTCTTTGATTCACTGCACTGGAAAATATCTGTACAGATGCTGAGCAGCCACATAAGCTTTGATCATGCACTGTTTTGTCATTGTGCCACCCTTTTCTCTTGCTGTCTGAACACACTTGTGTTGTCCTAGAATATCTAGAAGTGACTAGTAAGGATATCCAGAAGTCACTCCTTCTAAAATCTAAGAACAATATTGGCTGTTAAATCAATAGCACACTTGTAGGGGGACCTGGGTGTTTCTGGCTTATGCCTCTATAAATTTTTGGGATTACAAAAAAACAAAACCATAAAATATGTCTGTTGTTCTTGACCTGCAAAGACAAGACTCCAGAGGTCACTTACTGTGGCTGAAGGAAACAAATCCTGCAGACAAACCTTCAGTGCATGACAATTGTATGAGGCTGTGTGAATTTATTCTCATGTCTTGTTTACCCTGAGACCTTTSTTATTAGGGTGAAGTATCCTCCAGCATGACAGTGCTGTCTTGTTCTCAGAAATGTGTTTTTCCTCCCCAGAACCTGTCCTGGCTGTGAGAACTCCCCTGACAGCAGCTGAAGTTGCCCCTGGAGGGGATGCCCTGTTCACTGTCGACCTTACCAAGGTGTGTTCTGGCACCTGGTACCTGAATGGCAAAGTCCTACAGGAGAGTGAGACCCACATCATCCAGAGAACCCAAACCACCCACACCCTGATCATAAAGAACGTTACCAAGAAAGATGACGGGGCAGAAGTGAGATTTGTTGCCAATGACATTGACACCAGCACCAAGATGAGAGTGAAAGGTATTTATTGTTCATCACTGTCCTTTCTTCTCCCAGTCAAGGGGCGGTTGCTGGGACCTGATGATGKGAACTGGGGCTGGGGGCTTTCCTTGGTGTGTGGGAAGCACCTGGAATTGTGTCATGTGGTTAATGTGGGTCCTGGAAATGTTCTCAGATGAGAGCTCAGAGTTGATCTCACCAGCTGGTGATACCTGAATCAGAGYGCTTTGTAACAGCTCACAGATTTCTGTCAGATTTCTGCCAAATTTCTGTCCTTCACAACCATCATTCAGTGGATTCTGTCACCAAATCTGCCACTAATTCACCTTAAAATCCTAATTTCAGCTCCAGGTTTGACCAGTCTCTTTGACTGTAATAGTCTTTCAAAAGTAAAGGAGCATTAATTGCTAACAAAGCTTTTCTTGTAGGTTTTTTAGTCCAGCATGTATGGGATGTACAAATCCTGGAATTTGATTTCTGATCAGGTTTTTCTCTATGAAATGACAGTAAAATCTGTGCCTACCACATTGCATGGCAAAACACCATGAATTGATAATGAATCCTTTATTCTGGAATAATGTGTTTGGCTTTGGGAGAAGATCTCTGCGGAAGCATGTTTAGAATATTATTCATCAGTAGAAAAGAAAAGTGAGTTTTTTTCTTCTTAGTGACTCTGGCAATAAAACCATCAAATTTTCTGAACTTCAAAAAACCACTCAGTTTTGACAGGAGTGTGAGGGCAGGAACAGAGTCTAACACTTTCAGAGGTCCACAGAAGATCCATATCAGGGATAAGTTATCTGCATATAACTCGAAATAACAAAGCCTCTTGCCCTGGCAGGTGCTGCAGTGAGATTCACCAACAAGACCAAAGAYGTAGAAAAGGTCTCTGCTCGGCTGCGGGAGGAAGCCAAACTCCAGGCTGAGCTCTCAGACGCAGAGGCCACTGTGAAGTGGATGAAAGATGGGAAGGAGCTCAAGGCCAGTGAAAAATACGAGCTCCAGACCRTGGGGAAGAGGCGCATCCTGAAAATCCGCAGCACGGCCGAGGAGGATGCTGGAGCTTACGAGTGTGTCTGCGAGGGGGATAAAATGATCTACCAGCTCTCTGTGAAAGGTACGTGACTGCCTGAAACACCTGCCCTGTGATGTTGCCATCAAGGCACACAAAGGGAGTGCTCCAGAGRGATTCTGGTGATTCCCCATCAATGTCCAGCCTTGAGTGCCAATGGTCTCACAGCAGGAGAGCTGAGGGGTGAATGCAGGAGCTGGCACTGGCACGGTGRAAGGAGCTGTGCCTTCACTCGAGCTGGCATCCTGATATGCCAGAGGARTTTTGGTGTGTGTGTGTGGTYGAGYGGTGGGTAGGGCAAGGTGCTCTTGAAAAATCCAGCCCCAGGGGCAGGACAGGACACAGGACTCCACATCTGCCCCACCCTTTCTGTGTGACATCAGGCATGTCACTGCAGAGAGAGCTCAGCTCTGATGAAGGTTCTGATTTTACAAGATCATCTTGGCATTGTGGGATTTGAGGTTTTTTCTTAATTTGTTTGAGGATTGTTTTGTTCTTTCCTGTCAATACTGTGGTGGATAAGAACAGACTTTTCACACTGGATGCCTTAACCCCTTCCTGTTTTCAAGGTGTCCGGATGTGCAGAAAAAGCAGCAAGATGGCATTTTATTTTGGTATTTCTTGAACCAGCAGTGTTTTACAGCCACCTCATGTTTTGGGCAGTTCTTCTTTTATGGCAGTCTCTGCCTTTACCCTGAAACCAAYACCACTGAGACTCCTTCTTGCAAACCTTCCCATTTGTGCACTTCCATGAGCTATAGTAAAGTTGTCTCTACTTTGAAGGGGACCAGGTTTTGCCGAAAAGTCCCAGTTTATCCCCAGACTGTTCCTCACTTGGATGATCAGATGTCTGTTGAGGTTCAGAGCACAACAAAACCCCAGAGCAATGGGGTTTTTTTTCACATTTGACAAATTGTTTGTTTATTCTCAAAGAGCTGAAAAAAATAATTTAAAATGTGACCAAATCTATACAGAGGGGGTTTTCYGTCTGCAATTGGCACCTGCTCCTTATTTTGATTTTTTTTTCTCTCTCTCTCTGCCTCTTTAGCATTGTTTTTCATGGTGACAGTTCTTCCCACATTTAATTGAATTACTTGATGGATGTTACGTGTGCTTTTTGCTGCAATGTGACTATCAAATGAGCAATCAATGTTATTATTTTAAAATCTGTGTCGACAAACTGTGCTTTAAATGTCTGCTGTTTACAGCTCAATTCCCAGAGAATCCCAGAGAATTCCCAGAGAATCACCTTTGGTACCTCCCATCCCTGCAGGATGATGCTCACAAATGCTGGATCAGTGTTTTRCCTTTCATCAGTGACACCTTTTAGCAGCCACAGGGAATCATTTGAGGGGCAGGTCAGCTGCAAATGGCATGTGGGCATCACGTGGCTGCCRAGGGGCCACTGTGCCAAGCCATGGCCACTGTGTCACTGCCCAGGCCTCCTGCCCAAGCCACAAATGCACTCGCCATTTGTCACTGCAGTCCCTGCACTGCCCTGAGYTCCACGTGCCAGGCACCCTCTGGCACCTGACCTCCCGTGCTCAAAAGGGACATCTGAGATGTCTCCTTCAGGCTGTTCTGGTTGTGGGTTTCACTCTGGTTTCCTGAGGAAGGGAAAGATGAATGAATCAACTCCTCTCCCTCTTCTTCCTCTCAACACTTTGAATCTGCAAGTTCTTTGAGTAATGATAGTGGAGTCTCAGCACCCTTCCCTTCCCTTCCCTTCCCTTCCCTTCCCTTCCCTTCCCTTCCCTTCCCTTCCCTTCCCTTCTCCTCCCACCCTCCTCCCCCTTCCCTTCCCTTCCCTTCCC
>NW_026623367.1:154976-159191 GCF_030028575.1 Malurus melanocephalus
ATCTGTGGGAGAAACTCGGGGTTTTGTTCATTAGATCTGTCCCACCTTCCAAATYAACAGATCTTTGGGTTGAGGTCATAAAACACTCTTTCTAATCCTTGTTCTGAGATTCTGACCCTTGCTGGTCCTTATTCTGAGATTCCGACCTTATGGTCCCGATGCAATCCCACAATATGAGCAAATAATAAAATGATGCTGGGATTTATTTGAGTCAGCACAAGCTGTTTCTGGGGCTGGAGCACAACCCAAACAGCTGGCAGCCACATCTGGCCTTGGTTCCTTCAGCTCAGCGTGTGCATCACCGGAGGTGGGGATTCAAAGTCTCGCTGTGAGAGCCACGTGTTCTCCTTTGARAAGTTTAACTCCTGATTTGGAGAGTTAAACATCTCCTGTCACACCCAAAGGACGCTGTGATCTCAGAGATCACTCCCTACGGTACTGTAAGGACTCTGTCAGTCCTTGTCACGTGCCCATCACACAAAGCACGTGGTTGTCAGGTCGAGCCCAGAAGAGAAATGCTTGTCACCACTGCATTCCAGCCCAGGATGGAGCCAGAGTCTAAAATGACACAAGAATTCGCCTGTGAAATTCAATACCTGTGAAATTCAACTGATTCGAGTTGCATGTTTGTGGGAACTCCTCTTCTAAAGGGGGTGTTCTGKCTTATGCCTGGAGCCTAATCTTTAACCTGGCCCTAAATTTAAGATTGAAACTCTCCTGAAGGCTTTTCCTGACGTGGCTGCAGTACAATGTGGTTTAAGAGTAACTGAAGAGTTGAGATCTGTAACAGAATATCCAGGTTACTGTGGTACTGTCCATGAGCTAACTAAAGACCCAGCAAAGCTGATTCTTTTGGGACAGCGCTATCTGGAGGGACTGCTGCAGGATTTACTGAGCTGGAGGGATTGCTTCCACTTCCAGCTGGTATTCACTCTGTGTTTCGCCTCCAGCTCTCCAACATAAAGGAATCTCACTTGGAGTGTGATTCCCAATCCCTGACTTTAACCACTGGAAAACTGGTCTGAAAGAGCCAAACAGGCTCTGCCCAAACCAACCCCTCAAAAGGCAAYTTGTACAATCTGACTGATGCTGCCTGATTAGAGCTGCCCAAGAT
The DNA here is from genome assembly GCF_030028575.1 of Malurus melanocephalus. Taxonomy (NCBI): domain Eukaryota; kingdom Metazoa; phylum Chordata; class Aves; order Passeriformes; family Maluridae; genus Malurus; species Malurus melanocephalus. The sequence continues at coordinate 156,091 of NW_026623367.1, forward strand.
AGAGTAAAAAAGTGTTCTTTGAACACCAGGCACAGAGGAAGCAGGATGGCCTGAGCTGGGCACTGACTTTTTGATGTCCATGGACAGGTTGGGTGAATCCCACCTGTGACAAAAACTCCCATGACCGAACACCACGTGACTCAGGCAAAGAAATCTGGTGTTACTGAATCATTGAATTACAGAAGGATTTTGGTTGGAAGGGACCTTAAAGCTCATCCAGTGCCACCCCCTGCCATKGCAGGGACACCTTSCACTGTCCCAGGGTGCTCCAAGCCCYRTCCAGCCTGGCCTTGGAGACTTCCAGGGATCCAGGGRCAGCCACAGCTSCTMTGGGCACCCTGTRCCAGGGCCTCCCCACCCTCACAGGAAAGACTTTATTCCAAATATCCCATTTAGCCTTGCCCTCTGTCAGTTTGAAGCCATTATCCCTCATCCTATCCCCACAAACGTTTTGGTAAGCCAGGATTGAGTTACAACCTGTGAACAACACCTTAAACAGGGCAGCTTCCTCCTTGTTTCATGTGTCACCATAAAAATTTTCCAGAGTGCTGAGGAGAGCGCTGCACACTCAGGGGGTGGTCTCAGGGTAGGGAGTCAGTCTGCCTTGATGGAATCAGATACCCCAACARCCCTGAACTGCAGGATTCGGGAGGGACTCTCCTCCTTGGCTCTGCTATTTGYTGGGGAACAGATCTGTCCTAATGAATGTAGATTTTAGTGGAATACTTGCTGGGCATGGCAATTGTCCTCAGGATACTCAGTGACTGAAAGCAACAGTTGCTGCTGGAAGAAATGCAATACTGAGCTGAGGCTGGCTCCCAGTGACAGCCCTCAGCCTGCTCTTCAGGCCAGGACTGCCCTGCTGGCATGAAGGCTCTCAAATACCTGCCATGCCCAWCAAATATTGCTCCTTAGCTTCGGGATAGGCTGTGTTTAATAGGTTCKCTCACATTTCACACCAAGGGCTCTATTATCACTTCATTGCATTTGCTTTTACCTTTACAAAGACACTTGCAAAGAGCTTTAATTGATAAAAATGCTGTATTGTTGCATTGTCTGCATGGCAGTTACTCCATCTGTGCTGTCAGTAGGGTTTGAGCTGAAGTGTCCATGCAGGAACTTCATCTCATCTGTAAGAGCAGTTCTGAGTTTTCTGCTGGAAGAGCAGGTTCAGCAAAAAATACATGAGATTATTGACTCCTATATCCATAGAAAGATGGAATGGATTGGGTTGGAAAGGGCCTTAAAAACCATCTCCTTCCAACCCCTGCTGTGGGCAGGGACACCTTCCACTAGACCAGGCTGCTCAGAGGTTTTTCCTAACATTAASTTGGAGAATATTTTATCAGTGAGATTATTCCATATGTGCCCTGGTTTGGAGAAGAATTGGTCCGGTAGGACTGATACTGTGAACAAGGAGCWGCAGGAATGGGCTCAGAAATGTTTAAAAAAGACTCCTTATCACRTCTAACTAGATTTTCTGAGACTTCCCAGGCCTTTTCAAAGCTGTTTCTGTCCTCAGACACCAATCCACATCCCCCAGAGCCTGCTCGACATCGGAATCAAGGAGTGATAAATGAAGTGTGAGCAACTCGAGGGCATCTCAGCTTGGTTTAGATGATCCAGGGGAATGTGGGGCACATGAATGGGATTGCTCTGTAACTGAGAGAAATTATCTGAAGATCAGAGGAATTTKCACCATCTGTCATAGAGGCATCAACTCTGTGTGATAATGAAATAATGATCAGTAATTACYGTATCCTAACTCTGTGCTCATAAACACACACCAAGGCACAAAGTGTTCTCTCTTTTCCACTCCAGATGAGGCTGTTACTTTTGTCAACAAGCCCAAAACGACCCCAGAAGTATCAGTCAGTCCTTCTGAGAGCCTGGAGCTGGTGTGTGAGGTGTCGGCAGYGGGCGGGGCCGTGGTGTGGAGGAAGGGGCAGAGTGAGGTGAAGCAGGACCAGCGGACAACMATCGTGTCCCAGGGGACACAACGCAAGCTCCTCATCAAGAAGGTGACACAGCAAGACCAAGGCAGCTACACCTGTGAAACCAAGGAYGACAGAACAACATTCCAAGTCAAAGTCAGAGGTGAGAAAATGCCATGAATTCCAAAGATGAAGGAAAATTCCTTTTTATTGGTGGATCATCTCACAGTCTCCCCACAGTGAAAGATCTCAGACATAGTACTTGATTTTTGGGGCAGCTTTCATAACAATATTTTATACACACAGCTCTGCATCCAGGACTGGTTGTGACCACCAAAAAAATAGRAAAGGATGGAAATTCCATCTCCTTTCACTACTAGCTGGTTTGTCTGCARAAAAACTCCTGTAGGAACCTAGTGTGAGGCCATAGCAAAGGGATGGGTAAAGAGGAAGGGGTGGATGTTGAAGAGCTCTGGTTAGATCCCATCTCTGAAAGGCTGAATGGGGCTTGGAGCAAACTGGGATAGTGAAARGTGTCCCTGCCCATGGCAGGGGGTGGKACTGGAYGATCTTTARGGTCCKYTCCAACCCAAACCATCCTGGAATTCTGTGATTAGAYGGAGAATGACTCAATTTGAGTGACCAAAATGACCAGAAAAAAAGCAATTGTGCCAGACATGAGGATACAAAGTCTGTTCCCTTCTGATTCACTGGAAGCTTGGGGACACATAGAGAGAGAAAAAGAGAGAAGAGGGAGAAGGRTTCAGACAATGCTTTTTGGTGCTCTAAGTCTTGCATTCAAATCTGTGCCAAAACKGTAAGTTTTTAATATTATCCAAGAATTCCCATAAAGCTCTCATACCTATTCCTCTCTCAGCAAAACAGAAATGAAGGTGCTTTCTTGCACTRATGGCCCATCATGATTTTACCTGTCAGGGGTGAGTGCAGTGAAATAGGAKAAACTTGACTAAACAGCAGAGACAATGGCTGCAAAAAGCTGTGTGTGACTGCTGGGGTTTTCTTCCAGAGCCAGAAGTTGTGTTTACAAACAAGGAGAAGGTGCAGAAAGAGGTGAAAGCTGCACTGTCAGAAAATGCCACTCTGAGTTGTGAGGTGGCCCAGGAGAAAACGGAGGTGAAGTGGTACAAGGATGGGAAACTCATCACC
>NW_026623367.1:160186-167071 GCF_030028575.1 Malurus melanocephalus
GAGGCTGCTGGCCACAAAATGACCTTCAGGATCGATGTCACAGGTAGGAGACAGATTTTGGGTTGTATTTCATCAGCTTTTCTTCGTGTCTGGGTATTTTCCCCCATTTTCTCTGATGCAATATTAGAAATGCTGTTGAAGTATTTTGTGATGTTGGTCTAAGCTGTCATTTCAGTGAGGTTGTGCAGGACTGGGGAGATCTGCAGTTGATCTGTTCATATCCTGGTATCAACTCCTCACCTCTCTTTGTGTCTCCCTCAGCTGAGATAGTGAACAAGGCATCTCAACAGCAGGCACTGTCTTTAAAAACCTCTTCCATTTTGATCCAGCACTGCCATCCCTCCTCCTGCTATGGGTATTCTTCCATGGAAGTTGCTGTCTTCCTTCATCTTTTTTTTTATTACTGATAGGATAAGAAAAAAATGGTCTCAAGTTCCACCAGGGGAGGTTTACATTGGTTATTATAAAAAATGTCTTCACCTAAGGGGTTTTCAGGTATTGGAAGAAGCTGCCTCGGGAAGTGGTGAAATCCCCATCTCCGGAGGGATTTAAAAGCCATGTGGAAGTGGCACTTGGGGACATGGGTAAAGGGTTGGAACTGGCAGTGCTGGGAGAACAGTTGGACTCAAGGATCTTCCAAGTCTTTTCCAAACTAAGTGATTTTGTCATTTCTTTGTCTCAGTACATTTTATAAGTAGTCTGGTGACTTTTATCTAAGGCTCCAGGCAACCATGGACAGCAGCTATATTCTGAGTGATCATTTCTGAACTGGATGTTAAGGAAGGGTTGGTTTGTTTGTTTTTAATCAATATTCATAGCATTCCACTGTGTTTGCAGTCAAATCCCTCTTTTTTAATATTAAAATTCTTGTTTCATATGCAGAGATGAYCAGAACAGGGAGGCAATTTTCTCTTCTGTTTTCTTATAGCACCAAACAGAGCTCTGGCCTTTTATCAGCTGTGTAGATGAGCAGCTTTGCTGAGTTTTTTTGACTCCACTCTGTGTGGGTACCTGGGGTGTGAGCTGGGGAACTTGGGCTCTTTTTTATCCATTGTGCAGCTCATCCTTTGGCTGAGGAAGCTGCCAGTTGCTGTGGAGGATGGGTAAGGAAGGAAGGATAAGAAAGGATAGATTTGAGAGGTGTATTCCAGAGAAAATTGCACTTGGACATTGATGGAAAGACCATCACAGAAACACAGAATGGTTTGAGTTGGAAGGGACCTCAAAGCTCAGCTYRTTCCYAYSTCCCAGGTTCCTCCAAGCCCCATCCAACCTGGCTTGGAACACCTCCAGCAATGGGGCAGCCACAGCTTTTCCAGGCAAAATTGTTATAAACAAATTAATTGTTCACTGTAGGCAYTGGTTCATGCATTACTGCAGAGGTGCAGACAGAAACCTCAGAAATTTAGTGTTTTATTCCCAAATTTCTCTCTCTGAGGGATCTGTCTGCCTCAGAAAGTGAAGGTTTGCAGSTCCCTTTGCAGCCAGGTGACCCCATGGCAGCTCAGGGTAATGTGACCCCTGCCCTGTGCCATCAGCCTGCCTTAGCTACTGTTGCTGTATTCCTCATGGGAACAACTGTAACGCGACGTGCGAGTCCAGCACTGGCTGGAAAATGATCCAGTGTGAAAGTCAGCAGGGATTATGAGTACTCGGGGTGGTTRGCTCTTCTGCAGCACAAATCCTCCTCTCGCTAGATTATCCCAAAGTGCAGCAGATTTCTGGGTCTTAATTTATCCTGCTGCTGTTGCACTTGGAAGGCTTTTCAGGGTTCCTGTGTTCTGGGACTCCAGTGGTAGCACAAAGCCTTCCCTCTTTGAGGACAGGTTGAAGGTTAGATGCTCAGGGTTGGGTTTTGTGATGCCAGTGTAGTTTTTGGATTAATATTAAAAAAATCAGCTGCTGCACACCCGGGACTGTGTTGGACATGTAGAAAGGACCTGATACTGAAATCTCAGTATTTCAGGATTCATGATATGCAGTGAAATCCATATTTTAAACCAGTGAAAGCTCCATGTCCTGAAAATATTTTTCCTCATTTYCACTGARAYGTCATGAACCAGTTTCAGTTAGGGMTGCAAATGTCATCTGCACTGAATACTTGTTTAAATTTAAAATAAGTTTCTAACAGAAATCATCGACTGGTGTAAATCACTTTGGAAGCTGATTAAAGGYTTCAGTCACATTTCCTATTGCTATAAAAACGGTTTCTGTGAAAGGTCAAGAATGGAAAGGACAAGTGAGATAAGCATGGAATGTTCCTGCCCTGCTAACCTGACATTTTAAATACAGCCCCCATCGATACAAACTTGTTTGATAACCCATTGAATACACTCTGCATATTCACACTCAAAGTTGTAGATGGGAGTTTAAATATTTATATTTTTGCAATCAGTTTTGAATGCAAAGCTTGGTGTGTGTGCTCGAGCTCTTTCAGATGTCAGAATGCTGCTGACATGTGCTTTTGAGGAGTTTTACATCACCCAGCAGAGACCATGTGCCTTCTAAATGACAATGACACCTCCTCACACCCCTTGTACAGCCAAGACAAACAGAGGAGCTCGAATTTAGAGCCCATAAGCTGGATTCCTATTCCGTGTGCTTCCCTGCAGGACTCTCTTTCCATGGGCTATGCAATATTCACAGCAAGGCTGGGATGTGGCCCAGGACCAGTGACACTGCCATCAGTGCAGGAACTCGACCTGAGCTTGCCCCCTCTGCTGCCACTCAGAGCACAGGCATGGTGGAGGCAGGAGAAAATCAGCCAGGAGTCCAGGAAGGTCCCAGGAGGCTGCAGAGAGTGACTGGGGAGAGGCAGACAGGAGCACAGGGGATGGAAGGGGCTCAGCGTCACTGACAGGGAGAACCAAGAGCCTCCCAGAGCACAGAATCCCAGAATCCCTGAGGCTGGGAAAGCCCTCCCAGACCAGTCCAACCTGTGTCTGATCCCCAAATARTCACCTGAGTACCATGTCCAGGACTTCCTTGGACATCTCCAGGGAGGGATACTCCACCCCTGCCTGGGCAACCCCTTCCAGTGTTGAACAACCCTTTCAGTAGAGAAATCCCTCCTGATATCCAACCTGAACCTCCCCTGGCACAGTTTGAGGCCATTTCCTCTCATCCTGTCTCTTTTTCCCTGGGAGCAGAGCCCSACCCTCCCTGGCTGCACTCTCCTGTCATGAGGCCAGTTTGCTGAAAAATCATAGATTTTTTTGGAAATAAAAACACACTTCAAATTTTAAATGCTAGTTTTATGTGTAATGTTCGTCAGGTGTTTGTCCTTATTGAGAACTTTGTGCTCTCTTTAGGATTGGGTTACAAGATATTTTCTGGACACCCTGTCTTATTCTAAAATACCTTGTAAAATCATGTAAATAATGTGATAGTGGAGGTGGCAACTCGTGTCGTATTTTGCACGTTCCAAATATGGGGAGCAGAAATAACATAAAGACACAACAGAGAATTTTATCTTTACATTCATTGTAACAAATTTGCAAGTGAGGTGCATGAGCTGTTTCAGAAGACAAGTCAGAGAGGGATGATGATTGCATTGACTGTATTTTGAGGCTATATGTTTTATTTATGTGATAAATAGAACTGCAAAGCTGCAAGAGTTTAATACTAAATTATTTATGTTGGAGAAGACCTTTAAGGTCATCATGTCCATGTGGTTGACTCAGGACTGCCAGGTCCAGAATCCTGCAGAGCATCTGCACCAAMTACATATGAGAGCTTCTTGCCACAAGATCTGACACATTTTTCCCATTATGCTTCCCCATTTCAGAGGCAGAAGACGCCTTTGTCCACAAGGAGAAGGTGCAGAAAGAGGTGAAAGCTGCACTGTCAGAAAACGCCACACTGAGCTGCGAGGTGGCCCAGGAGAAAACAGAAGTGAAGTGGTACAAGGATGGGAAACTCATCACCWCCAGCAAGAAGTTCAAGGTGGAGTCCGAGGGCAAACGCCGTCGTCTGGTGGTGRGTGAGGTGGAGAAGAARGATGCTGGGGAGTACACCTGYGAGGCTGCTGGSCAMAAAMTSACCTTCAGGATYGATGTCACAGGTGAGAGAAAATTGTTTAGCAYGGCTTTCCTATTTCTAAAATACTTAGAAAAATTGGTATTGTTCTGTGTGTTCTATGCAAAGCACAGTAAAATGTTTAAGATAGGGAACTCGATCCTTGACAAGATTTAGGAGCTCCCCGTCTGTGTAGGAACAGGGCCAAGAAAAGGAAAGTACTGATTGCATCTCTCCATCCCCACACGTTGATGAAACCAGAACAATTCTGCAATGCAGCTGATTTKCAGTGAATTTCACAGTAAGGTCTTGATGAAGAGCAGCAGGATGTCTGCCCAATGTCTTCATTCACCAAAACAAAGCAGATAAAATCACCAAAAACTTGGTTTCCATAGTGCTGTCCTGTCCTGCTGTGGCAAGAGGGAGTCGGGAAGGATTCTTTCMATAGATTTCTTKGACAAAAAGTAAAGCACAGATATTATATCTGAGAACTGTTTATTGATAAASAAGGGTAAGCGTTCCTACCACTTACTACCAAGGGGGATAGAAAAGGGAACAAAGAGGGGAAAAGAGAAACGGAGAGACAGAATAGCAGATTGTTCCCGCTGTGCCCTGGGTGTCCCATCGGAATCAGCTTGGCAGAAGGAACGGGTTCGCTGCGAGCTGCGAGGAGCCTGCACGGCTCCCGGGGCGGGCTGGATGCGATTTCTGATCAGCAGCGGCTGCGTGTCCCTCCCRTYGGCGGAGAACGGGCGGCCGGGGCTACGGGCACTGYGCCGGACACACGGCTGGGGACAGGCTGAGGCTGCGGACACTGCCGGACAYACGGCTGYGGCTCCAGCAGCTCCGTCCRGRAGGCAGCAAACACGAGGTTGTCGCCTTGAAAAGCTGCTACGGGAAAACAGGGCACACGGACAGGATAGGTGCAGACAGGGAAGGCAGCCAGGAAAACAGCAAGACCGCAGGGAGGGAAAGCAAAAAGAAAAAAAAAAAAAGAAAGCGAAGATGGAGGAGGGCCAAGGTGACCCTTTAGGCGGACTCCTGCTCCCTCCAAGAACCCCAACGGAAAATGTCCCCKCTTGTGTCGCACTTAGCTGCTTCTATGTGCCGCGCCCTCCTATGGCGTGATTTCCCACGCGTTCTTTCAGCGCGCTTTTTTCCCCCGCACGGTTTTTTTTTTTCCCGCTCGTTTTTTTCCGCACGCTGTTTTCCCGGGCATCCAGGTATCTGCCCCACCAGCAAGGGGGAGCAGGGTGCTGGCAGATCTGAAGGGGAAGCTTTCTCTCCCCCGACTGGCTGCCAGGCRAAGCCTCCCGAGGACAGAGCTCCCAGCACATGACAAAYGTTGAGGCATAAATAARAATCAGATTGGTTCCTCTTAAATGCTAATAAAACTCTGAATTTCTTGCTCTTTCCAGAGCCACAAGTTGTGTTTACAAACAAGGAGAAGRTGCAGAAAGAGGTGAAAGCTGCACTGTCAGAAAATRCCACRCTGAGCTGCGAGGTGGCCCAGGAGAAAACRGAGGTGAAGTGGTACAAGGATGGRAAACTCATCAYCTCCAGCAAGAAATTCAAGGTGGAGTCYGAGGGCAAAYSSCGTCGTCTGGTGGTGRGTGAGGTGGAGAAGAAAGATGCTGGGGAGTACACCTGCGAGGCTGCTGGCCAAAAACTCACCTTCAGGATCAATGTCCCAGGTAGGAAAAGATTATTTAGCCCATCATTCTTATTTCTAGAGTCTTTAGAAAAACTAACATTATTTCATAAAGTTTTTTTKTGTTACACTTCAAATTTTTTGGAGGACGACATTGGCATGGCCTAACTTTGATGGGTACAAATACGGTTTTCTTCATATATTCTTTGTAAAACATTTAAAGTCCTTAAAACAGGGAGCTGAATCCCCAGAAAATCTTTGAAGCTATGCATCACTGGAGGGAAATGGCTGTCAAAAAAGAAAGTACTGATTGTTCATCTCCTTCCTCCAGCACTGGTTGTGTGGGAACAAATCTGCACCACAGCTCGTTCTCAGTACGAGGTGATGATGAAGAGCCTGCCAAATGTCCATATTCCTTTTCTTTCCCTTGGAAGTGCTCATTTCAGCCTGAAGAGAGAAATGGAAGTAGGGCGGATAAATATTAAGGTCTTTAAGGTGTTCAGAAAATGGCAAGCAGGGAAAGAAGGTGCCATGGAGACTCACTCCAGATTTGTTGCCCTACTGGGGCTTTAGAGAGGTGAAATGGGTTCAGTTTCCCATCTCCTTCACAACTTCCCAATCCACTTCCAACTGGTGTGACTGTTGCGTCTTCTGGAGAACAAGAGGAATTTCACCATTTGGATGTGAGATGAGCTGAGCATTGCCAAGGTTGTGCTGAGAGCAAAGAACATGGTCTGGACGTGTCATTCCTGGTCTAGTACCTTTCTCACTTAACAAAATGATCTAAGAAGGAGCAGAAGCAGCTGCTGAGAATCAAAGAAATCAATTAGATGGGACTATGWTGCAGCACAGGCAGCTTCTTCCTCTAAAACTTCGTTGGTTTGCACTTGACTATAACCAAATTGTGTCCCACCTTGACTAGATCCTCCCAGACAAAGTTCTTATGAACCATACAGACATGGCTGCTGTTAAAAAACCCAAACCAGACAAAAAACACCACAAAACCCCCAAACAAAATGTTTTGCATGTTCTTCTGATTGGTTTAGGTGTACCTTGTCATGTTGGAGCTTTTTTTTTCCAGTGTTACCTGCAAGCAAGAAGGTTACCTGCAATTTCCAGTGTACCTGCAATTACCTACAATAAGGGGATTGAACAAAGTTGTATTTTGGAGAAACTCTGAATTTCTCTCTCTTTCCAGAGCCACAAGTTGTGTTTAC
>NW_026623367.1:167317-234989 GCF_030028575.1 Malurus melanocephalus
TGTCAGAATTTCAGGAGAGGATAACAAAACAATAACTGGAATAACTATTTCACCATGACTCAGTTGCAGTAATCTGGGTTTTGTTGCAGCCTGTAAGGTTCACCTGATTTTCCTGTACCTTGTTGCCTGGATTTGTAGAAATGGGAATATTTGGCTTTCGCACAGCAAAAATTCTCTCTCATTCTTAGCTGGTCTAATAGTTGCAGTCATAAATAGAATAGAAATTAATATTATTCAGATCTCTCCCATTCCTGGGATCCCAAAGGATGATTCTTGTACCTTGAGGTTCTTGAAAGGAGAGAGACAGTAAAGAATCCTTTCCTTGTTAGACTTCTGATCCCATTTTGGAAGACTTGCAAGCTGGAATGTGTTTTGTCATTTGCAGTATCAGCAGCTCATCTCAAGATGGGCTGTAAACAACACCTTTTCTGACCTTGGGTTGTTGTGCCATTGAGATCTCAGACTTCTGAGGTGCCTTACTACTTCTGCCAGGTGCTAAATGCCTCTTTGCTGTGAAATATTCCAAGAAATTGTTTGGAGTGGGATTCATACGGTGCCCAAACTGCTTTAATCATGAGATTTTAAAGGGAGTTTTGACTTTGCAATCATCATGGGGGCCTTTCCAGCCATGATCCTGAGCTACCTGAGCCCTGCAGTGAGATCATGTTTCCTTTGTCTCTTTGACAATCACGTTTGTGGCAGTGGAAGGGACCGTGAAGAGGCTGTTCCAGCAGCCCTTAGGTCTTAAGTGAAAGGAATTTGGGGAGGTTTTGATGATATGCAGGACAGATGTTCTTTGGGAAAGTTTGAATTGAATATTTTCACATGGTKACTTGCAGCTGTAGGGTTGATGTCAAGGATCCTCTTGGTCCTTTCTATTCCTAGGCTTTTAGTTCCCAATTTTTTCACGTGGAAACTCCATCCCACAGAAGGGTAGACACTGCTCAGTTTTGGCAAGTGGCAACCTAAATATTTTCCAAGTCTCTCTACTGAAATTTGGAAGATTAATCTCTTTTTAACCCCTCAACAATTATTCTCTTTTATGTCTGTGCTCAGAGCCCAAACCTGCATTTATAAACCAGGAGAAGGTCCAGAAGGAGGTGAAGGCTGTCCTGACAGAGAGTGCCACCCTGGTGTGTGAGGTGGCACAGGACACAACCGAAGTGAAATGGTTCAAGGATGGAAAACTTCTCGTTTCCTCTCGGAAATTCAAAATAGAGACTGTGGGCAAGTCCCGGCGCCTGGTGATAGAGCAGCTGGAGAAGAAGGATGCTGGGGAATACATCTGTGAGGCTGCAGGCCAGAAGCTGACGTTCAAACTGGAACCAACTGGTGAGTGGTCAGTTTGTAGTGTGAAGAATGAGTCCTTGTGGTTTAGAGGAAAGCTGGATATTCTGACACAGCAGCCTAGGTTCAGCCACCACTGGAGAAATCCCAGTGAACCACATGACATATTAATTTTTAATGGAGCCATGTACAGGTGGGAAATCTGGACTTTTTTTGACTATGGAAACACTAGAAATTTTTTTGTTTGACTCCTTAATACACCTTATCACCCAACCTCTTTCAGTGATGAGGACCTGAACATAAAGTAGGAAGTTCTGAAGAGCAGCAGTGGAGTTATGGAGAAAAGTGACTCAGAAAACCTGGTCTGCTGCTGGTGTGTGCCCCAAAAAGGCCCAGTTTGGTGGCAAAGTGTTGTGCACGATAGAGGAGAGGCCAAGAGGAAGGGACTGGAATCACAGAATGGTTTGAAGGGGAAGGAACCTTAAAGATCCTCGAGTTCCAACCCTCCTGCCAATGGAGCAAATAGAAAATAGGCCATAAACGCAGGTTTAGCCTAGTAATGGTTCTTCTTAATTTATCTAAAATCCTAATAATGGGAGAAGGAATAATTATGTAGGTAATTTTGCTTCTAAGAAACCATCTTTTTATGGGCAGCACATAAAATAGATATATTTGCATTTCCTTTCCTCTGCTTCTCTTCTAAGCAGAAGYTCTGGGTTGTCTGAGAGATCATTTTCTTTCTTCCTGCTCAGGAAAAGATTATACCAGCCACAAATATTCAGCCATAATCCCTGGATTATTACAGGTTATGGATGGTGCGAGTCCTGAAGAAAGAGGAATGTAAAAATGCTGTGTCAAAGATTTGAGCATCACGTTCTTATTTTTCCTGATTTATTGTCTTTTCTAGAGCCAGAGGCCAAATTTGAAAATAAAGTCATCCAGAAAGAGCCTCTGGTCGTTCAAGAACATGAAAGCATCACACTGACAACCTCGGTCACACCTGAGACTGCTGTGGTGAGGTGGTTCAAGGACGGCACAGAAATCAAGGCCAGCAAGAAATGCGTGATCAGGAGCGAGGGGGCATCGCGCACGCTGACGGTGAGCGCGGCCGAGAGCGCCGACTCTGCCCTCTACAGCTGCCAGACAAAGGATGACAAGCAGGAATTCCGAGTCCAGGTGAAAGGTGAGCCGTGCTGGGTCATGGCCCAGCCCAGCAGCTGCATTTCCCTTGTGGTGGGATGGAGGTGAAACCCAAACTTCCCGAAACTGTTCCATCCTTGAGGCTTGTTGCGCCTTCTGTGGATGACTCATCATGGACCAGAAGTGTTCTCCTGCTTCCAAATTCCCAGTTTTTGTCTTTTGCTGGCCACTCAGGGACAAAGAAGCCTTTTTTGGATACTTTGGATATTTCCCTCCTGTTTCTGTATCCTCCTGTAGAATGACAGTGAGCTGAAAATACCACATCAAAAGAATTTGCCTGAATTTCCACATTTCTGATTAGAATTTGTCTGCCCTCAGCCCCAAATATTTAGGCCCATTTAATTCATCTATTAATTTTCAAATTTTGGCAGAACCAATTTCTCAGAACAAGTTTCTTATCTTTTCCCCTCTCACCATTTTCCCTTCTCCTGGATCTCAGAAATCCCAGTGAAGTTCGCCAAGAAGCTGGAGGCCGTGAAAGCTGAGATTGGTGGCAGTGTGTCCCTGAGCTGTGAGCTGAGCCATGCCAAAGGGAAGGTGACATGGAGCAGGAATGGTGTGGAGATCAAGCCCAGCAAGCGTTTCCAGATCCGTGAGGAGGGGCTCAAACGAACCCTGACAATAACAGGGCTCCGGGCTGAGGACGAGGGAGAATATTCCTGCGAGTCCAGGGATGATAAGAGCAGCATCACCATYGTCCCCAAACGTAAGTGTTTGATGGTGACAGCATGGAGAGCTCCCTGGATTTTGTCCTCAGCTGTTACAACCCTGCAAAGCTGAATTTGTTCATGTGGCTGGGCTGACTTCTGTGTTGAGAGCAAAATACAAAACTCTCCTCTCAGTGTCAGTAGAAAACTATTGGTGAAAAACATTATGATTTTGAGACTTCTTAAACCCAGGTCTCTTAATACTGATTTTCACGTTTCATTCGAGGCTGGAATTCAGTTGCCCAAATATAGGATGAGGATTTTTCCTCCTCTTTTTTTTGACTCTCTTTGTGCACAAAGGCCTCAGACATAGGAAAAGCGATGATCCAATATTACAATCAGTTTCGGTAAATAATCAAAATTGATGCTCCCAATAGAATCATGGGAGTTTTTGGCTGTTTAAAGGTTCTCATACCAAGTCTCGAGGATGTAGTTCTAAATGTTTGCTCCCATCTGTCAGCTCCCAGAGTGGTGAAATTCGTCACAAGCCTCAACAGTGTGGTGTCTGAGGAAGGAAGAGAGGCCGTGTTCAAGTGCACCGTCACTCCTGGTGATGCCGTGGTCACCTGGCTCAGGAACGGCACCAAGATTGAAGCCAGCAAGAAATATGTGATTTCTCAGAAGGACACCAGCCACAGCCTCACCATCACTGACCTCACRCTGGAAGATGCAGCTGAAATCACTGCCAGTGCAGAGGGTGTGGAAAGCACCGCCAACCTCAGAGTCCGAGGTAAGAGGTGGCAGTGCCCCTTTGACAGGCTGGCACTGGCACCCTGATCATGGCAGAGGGTTGGAATTAAATGRTCTTTAAGGTTCTTTCCWACCCAAAMYATTCTATWATGTTGTTTAYTGTGGCTKTCCCTCYAATTAATTATGTTAGCAGCAGGGAAATTCTACTTTTGCAACATTAAATAGGGGTGCCCAAAAGGCTTTGGGACTGGAGACACATAACCACTGGTTTAATTATCTCTGAAATCCTGTTTTCTGAACCCTCCACATTCCTCCTAACATTTCCTCCCTTGCAGAGGCCTCAATCTCATTCAAGAAGAAGCTGGAGCCCAGAACAGTTGAAGAGAGGGAGACAGTGACCTTGGAGGTAGAGCTGACCAAGGCTGCCGAGGTGAAGTGGATGAGGAACAGCATCGTGCTGAAGCCCAGTGACAAAATTGAGATCAAAGCTGAGGGAACAAAGCACACCTTGGTGGTCAAGGACATCTCCTTCGCAGACCGGGGCTTCTACTGCTGTGAGAGCCCCGATGACAAGACCCAGGCCAAGATCAATGTGGAAAGTGAGTTCGGTGACCCCCATTTCCATAAAGAGGAAAAAAAAAAGCTGGGCAGGGTTTGGAGGTGGATTCTGGCCTCTGCATCATTATGGGGACACAGGGACACATCCATGGGCTTGGCCACCACTCAAATGACCAAGAGGATGGGAAAGCAAGGGCAGGAAACAGAGAAGATCTGACTGGTTCCTGCTGCCTCTATTTCATCCCACCAGCTTTGACCATTAGGCTTCTTAAAAAATTCTTCTCTTTCCTCTCTTTCTCGCTCCCGGAAATGCTCTGTATTTTTCCTCTGTATGATTTTTTACCAAAACATTTCCTCCTCAGCCTTTAATTTCCATAATTTTGCTCTGCAAACCACCTCATTCAGAATGTCTGTTTGTGTTCAGCCAGGGTCTAAAAAACTACAAAAGCAAATTTTCTCTCTGAAGATGTTTTGGGTAAACTGAGTGCCTCATYCCTAGTCCTGCCCCTCTGTCCTTTTCCTACATTTTTTTCATCATGATTGTCGCAGGCTAGGTGAAGAGAGGATTTAAGTGCTTGAGGACTGTCTAAGTTTGTCTATGAAGTCCTTGCCCCCATCTGGTGTTGGGCTGGTCATAAATAATAGGTGAGGAAGGACTTGAAAACAGCATTTTGGATACTTGGTTACTTCCACTTATTACAGAGTGTAAGGGAATGATTTCCATGATGCCATGACATAATGGACTTCAGTTGCAGTGAGAGAGATCCATGTTATAGTACAACAAAGCTTTTTCATGGTCAGATGGCTGAATAGGTTGTTGGGAGAGCTCTTGGAGCCTCCATCATGTTTTTTTTTTTCCTTTAATTGTCAACTTAATTACTTTTAGTGGTGATGCGTGTTTTAATACTAAATCAATTTTACTGGATGATAGGGCATGGATGTCTTGTCATAGGAACAGGCAATATCCACCCAAACTATGGATACTTTGGCCTCCAAGCTGTGAGGTGTCAGCACATTTTGCACCATGTCATGCATTTTTTCTTTTCCTTTTACTACAACATTTTCCTCTCATCCTTGTTTTATCCTATTTGAAGAACTGCACAGGGTTGACATGGACTTATTTTTCTTTCTTTTATTAAAAAACAGTGGATCTTGATAGAAAAGGGAGCAGTGATGATTTCTGTGATGTTTTCTTAACCTGTTTGTCTGATGAAAGCATCCATTTAAAAACTAGAAGCTATGTTAGCAGTGTAGTCATGGACAGATTTTATTTCCTGTAAAAGTGGTGGTTTAATTGGCAAATACCAATTAAATAGCAGGTGCCTGCATGAGGAATAGRAAATAGCCCAATTTGGAAGTTCTCAGGCTATTTCACAGCTGTTAGTGTGATATCTCCAACTTTTCCATGGTATTTTCCAGTGAGGCAGATCAAGTTGGTGAGAGGCCTTCAGCCCATGGAAGTGGCAGAGAAAGGGACTGTCACCTTCGAGGTGGAGGTGTCACACGAGGACGTGGAGGGGACGTGGCAGAAGGACGGCGTTCGGCTCAAACCAGCGCCCAATGTCAGCTTGGGCCTCCTGGGCAAGAAACACTCCCTGACTCTGTCCTCGGTGGCTCTGGAAGATGCAGGACTCATCTCCTTCAAGGCAGAAGGCATTAACACCTCAGGGAGGCTCACTGTGACAGGTACACAGGCAAAAAAATCCTCAAACCCTGGCTGGGCTGGATCAGGTTGTCTTCTCCTGACCCAGAGAGGGAAAATTAAGAGGTCAACAAATTTTCCTTATAACTGCAAGGGGTGTAAAGCACTGGAGCATTGTCAGTGATGTTTCCTTCTAATGCCAACGGGATTATTGTGGCATCACTGTCCGCAGAACACTTCATGATAAAGGGCCCAAACCAATGCAAATTTCATTAATCATTAAATCCAGCCTCTGCCTGCCTCTCAGTGCCTGTGTGACCCCATTCCCCATTCACTGGAATTCCTCTTTCCTTTTCAGAATTGCCTGTGAGGATCAGCAAACCTTTGGCAGATGTCAGTGTGACTCAGAAGCTYAAGGCCACATTTGAGTGTGAGCTGTCCAAACCCAATGCCAATGTGAAGTGGTTCAAGGTAAAGCACTTAATTGACTGTGATATTTTAATTTCTAACTTTTCTGAAGGGAATGAGAGCCTTTATTTCCACTTCCAGGGGATGGGGGCCTGAGCCTTTGCACTGCAGCTCTTAGCATTGCTCACTTGTCCTTGTGTTCATTTATTCTGCCAATTTATCACTCCCAGGTTTTWATTTRCTGGGTTTGTATATTGGGATGARAGTTAAACTTTTCTATTCCTGCACAGAACRTGAGCACTGCTGTTACAGATTGGCAGCCTTGTGCTTTACTCCRCACCAGGCAGTTTTCAGCCAGGATTTACAGCCTGTTTGGGAACTGTGGTTTAAAGGGAAGCTTCAATTTCCATTGTCAATGACAGTCCAGTTCCTTTTCCCTTGAGGGTCATTTTGGGAATCAGCTCTGCATTTCATGTGCTTTCCATGGGGCTCAGCTTATACCTTCCTTAATTTGGGATAGCAGCAATTCTTCCAGGCAGAATTTGGGCTGCAATGTACCTTTCAAGGGTCATCTCTTTTCATAACTCATGCCATGATCAGTGAGAGCTTCAACCAGATCAGGTTGCTCAGAACCCCAYCCAACCTGCCCTTGAATGTTTCCAGGGATGGAGCATCCACCACCTCCCTGGGCAACCTGTGCCTGTGTTTTATCACCCTCAYTGTAAAAAACTTCCTTATTTCCACTCTAAATTGACCCTCTTTTAGTTTAAAGCCATTTTTTTTTTCTAGAGGGTCTTGTTCTATACAGTTTTAAGACTTCAGAAAGGTATCTGAAATAATCCAGAAGTTCTGTGTGTTCTTCAGCCATTCCAGCTTCTTGAAGTCTTTGCACTGCGATGAAATTKCACCACATGTTCCTTCAAACACAATTTTTGATGAAGTCCAGCGAGAAGGGTGAATTAAGCCCAGATTTGATTGTCTGTTTTGCTTGCTGCAGATTTACAGGAGTTGAGGGTGATCTGCTTTGGCCTTTTCCCCTTCTAGGACGGGAAGGAGATCCGGCAAAGTAAAAACATTGGGTTTATCTCCCAAGGAAATAAGAGAAGCCTCATTATTCACAAGTGTGAATATGAAGACCAGGGAACCTACACATGTCAAGCAGCTGAAGACAAGACATCAGCTACTCTAAAGGTCCATGGTATGTTTGGCTCAAATAGGAAAATACATTCACTGCAGCATTTTTGGCTACGCAGCAAGAAATTCATTGCGGGCAGTTTATTTCACTRTTTCTCATTTTGGTAAAGTTTCTCTTCCTGGTGAGAAAGTGCTGGCAAAGCTGTCCTGTGCTTGCTCCATCCCTGCAATAGCTTTGGAAGAGATGCTAACTCAGTTTTGCGCTTATGATGAGTGATTTCTGTTCCCTGGAATCTGAATGGTGTTTCTGGTTTGGTACGTCAGGAAACACTGGGCAGGCTGGCACCAAGCAGGGACTCCGTGGCTGGTGCTGATGGGGTTTGGTGACACCACTGTCAGGGGGGGACTTTGCCTGAACAGGGKCTGCACAAGCCTTGGATATAAACTSCAGAAGTGCCCTGATTTTTAGGTTGTAAATGCTAAGGAAAGGGTCATTATTTCTGCCTGCACCACCTCTCCTTTATGCTGGAGGCAGTTTTTCCGAGTGTTGCACTGAGCAGCTCATGAAGCACCAGGTGTGTTTTGTTACCAGGCTCTGGAGCGCCTGAGATGAGCTCTGAGATAAAGGCAAGTTACTCAACAGRCAGCTCTGCCGTGCCCTGGCAGATGTTATTTTCCAGAGGGGCATCTGACAAACAGATCAGCTCTTTCTGATTGAAGGACAGAGCATCTTTCTTATTGCTTGCTGGATGCTGTCCTCATGTGGCCACTTGGGCTCAGCAGTATCTTCATGAGCATCTGTCCTATGTGTCCCTCYATCAACTCCCCCTTTTCTCCCTAGTTTTGGGATTGGGATGGGCTGTTGCTTGCATTTCAACTGTGCTCCTGAGACTGATCCAAGGCTTCTTTCAAAAAGAAAGGGCTCCAGAAGCACAGATATACAGGAGTTCTGACAAAGAGTGCCAAGGTGCAGAGTTAAAGAGGATTATACTCAGTTCAGGAGACTGAAAAAAGATATCTCCTATGTAAAACTGAGGAGAACTTGCAGAGAAGCGTGAATGAGGCATGTTTGTAGTGAACTGAGAGACTGGAGGCTTGTGTTATGTTTTTCTTGGCAGATTGTCTTTCATTAATGTGTATTTCTTTCATTTATACTTAGGAAGTTCACAGCATCAACAAAATCCTCTTGCAGTGAGCTTCAATGTACCTGTAGGTTCAGGCATAAAAAGTATTCTATGTCAGAGAGAAACTACCCAGGAAGAGAGGCTGGTCTAGAATAAAACACAATCTCCCTTTTTTTCTTCTATGCGTTTATGCAAAAAGTAAACACACCACACTCACTTATGGAGAAACCCCCAAATAAAGGTTTTCCTTTACAATTTCACAGCCCGAGATGTCAAGATTGTGAAACCTCTGGAAGATGTGGAAGTGAGCGAATACGAGAGTGCGTCTTTCATCTGCGAGATCTCACACGACGAGGTCGAAACCCAGTGGTACAAAAACGACAGCAAGCTGAAAACTTCTGACAACATCAAAATGCGGCAGGATGGTAGGAGGAAAAAGAGGGATTTTGTTCTGCAATGGGAATGGGAGTGGGTTGGAGAGATTAGACTGGGGATGGGATGGGAGATTAGAAAAAAAGGGTTTTGCTTGGGGGAAGCTGAGCCATGTCCTATTTGTGTGTCTGTCCCCAGGAAAGACRTATTCCCTGACTTACGCACGCGTCCACGTCGAGGATGCAGCTGAGATCAAATTTGTAGCAGAAAAGGCAGAATCTCGTGCTCAGCTGACTGTAAAAGGTAATTCTGCTTTTCTTGCCAGCACTGCTTCTGCTCTCTCACCTTACAAACCGATTCACTTCCCTCACTTTGGATGTGAAGGTTTAAAAAAAAAACCCTACAGCATTCAGGAAAAGAAAAACTCCTGCCTACTTTACTGCCTGGTACATATCAGCTGGGAATTTGCTTTGATTAAATAACAGTTTATTTTCTCAGAAGGTTGGTTTTGTACCTTTAGGCATTTAAAGCGGTGTGTGAAATTTGAGGGACCAAAATTCATAGCTTTTCTTTGTCCTGCATTTTCACTTTCTGTTGTATGCTGTAATAGAAAACAGCATTTTATGATGTGTTTAGCTAAAACAATGTGATAGAGAGAGGGAGAAAGAAGACATTTGAGTTAACATGCTGAGGAGGAGCTCAGGAAACTGGAGATCAGTCCCTGGCTCTGCCACAGCCCTGCTGGGTAGTGCTGAGGAAATCACCTGCTACCTCTGCAGTTCAGCCACTCCAATGGCAAAATATRGAGGAAAAGTTTCCCCTTAATCAGCTCTTGCTAATTAAACTTGTTAATTGAGTGCTCAACATAGCAGGGATGCCTGTCACCAACCAAATAAYTGAACATAAAAGGAATACTACTAATGAATTTTTAACTGGCATCTTTCACAGAGATGGTACTGGTTACTCCATTTTTATATATTTTTTTTTGCTCTTGTAGAGCTGCCTGTAAAAATCGTGAAGCCTCTGCGGGATAAGATCGCCCTTTGGAAGCACCGGGGGGTCCTGGAGTGCCAGGTGTCCCGAGCCAATGCCAAGGTCCGCTGGTTCAAGAARAACGTGGAAATTCACCCCAGTGCCAAATATGAAATCGTGAGCGAGGGCGTCTACCGGAAACTCATCATCAACGACGCCGACTACGAAGATGAGGACAGCTACACCTGTGATGCCTTTGATGACAAAACCAGTGCTAATTTCTTTGTTGAAGGTAGAAAACCCTTTTTTTCACCCCCAAAATGCACTGGAAAGAGGATGGGTGGATTCACTTGTCATTTACTTTGGAAACACAAAGCTGCTTTAAAAGGATTTTTATTCAATGTTTTATTCTGAAGTCCAATTGGTATTGAGTCCTTTTGCATGCAAGTACTGAAAAATGAAGATGTGGAATATWCTCCTAAGGAAAATGAGGAAATCCCCATTCCAGAGAAGTTTATCAAATCTATTGGAGAAAGCCTATTTTTCAGAAAAATGTYGCAGAAAAATGTCCTATTATCAATATCTGCATTCTGATGAAGCTTCTTTTCTGTTTTATAGTGCCACATATTTGATATCAGGATAGGAAGGTGGCTTTAGAATTAAGACTAGGAATCAGRAAACACAGGTTCACTTTCTGCCCAGTGACCAGCAAAATCTGTTTGCTTTTCTATACAAAGAATATCTRTTTGCTTTTTTATACAAAGAATGATGTTTTTTGAGTTTGTAAGTGCAGAAAAGGTGGCTTGAGTGTTCAGGCTGATAATGGAAAAGCTTTCATGGCTCCTAAATCCCTGCTCTCTYGTTCCATCCAGAGCAAGCCATTAATATTGTAAAGGAGTTGAATGATGAGGATGTGACTGAGCCTGAGGAAGCCAATTTTGAGTGTGAGACATCCATTCCATCCGTGAAACCTGCCAAGTGGTTCCTGAAGGGAGCAGCCTTGCAGGCTGGCAGAAACATCATCATGCAGCAGGAAGGCACCATCCACAGGCTGACGATAATAAAAACAAGTGTTGACATGACAGGCACCATCCAGTTCTCCATTGGCAAATCCAAATCCACAGCAAACCTGCTCGTCAGAGGTAATACAATATTTAATATATATATGATGTGAATCAGAACAAAGATCGTCCCTCTCACAGCACCTGGAAAGTAATTTGTCATAAATATTCTCTATTCTGGGCTTGGTTCTTGAAAATTTGTGTGTACCTGGAAGATCTGCTGAGTTCCCAATTGCAAGTTGTTGGGAGCAACGTTGAATGCACCAACTGAGCCAGAAATGCCTTGGGAAGGGATCTGATTAAATGACTTTGGTGTCCCTGGTATTGAGATCTATCAAGCTAAAACTGGTTTTTGGTTTATTTTTGTTCTCTTGACTTTACCAAGGAGGACAAAACAGATGAAATTTGCCAGGAGAGTTTATTTTGTCCCATTTCTGAACTAGACAAGTTTGATAGCTCATTTACTTAATTCATTTTGTCGTTGACTCGATCTAGGACAAAGCCTCAAGGCTTTTTATCTCCTGCTGTCACCATGGCAAATCTCTCCAATCACATCCTGAAGTCCTTGTTCTGTCTTTAATTTGCTCTTACTTGAATAAAAACCTCAATTAGAGAGCAATTCAGCAAGCACTGAGCCAGAAGTGGACCATGAATTTGSTGGTTAATACCCAGCATGATCTTACAGGAATCAGCTTTCCCTATAGATCATCGTGCTGTTGTAGCTCCAAAGCACATGAGCTCTGTTAGAGACACTTGTAGCAGGACCTGAGCAGTTGTAAAAGTCAAACATGAAATTAATGGGCACAAAAAACACATTAAAACTTTCCTCTTCTCCAGACTGATCCTCTTTTCCTTCCCAACCCTGCTTGGCAGATTACCACATCCAGATCACCAGGAAACTGGAGGACAAGACTGTCCTGGAGCGACACTCGGTCATCCTGTCCTGTGACTTCAGGCCTTCCCCGAAGCAYGTGAGGTGGTTCAAGGGCCAAGAGCTCATTGAGCCCTCAGACAAGTACAGGATCAAGAGGGAGCAGTACTCAGCAGAGCTCAAGATCATGAAGGTGAAGCCCGAGGACGCCGGCGTGTACAAGTGCCGGGCTGGCATCGCCGAGACTGAAGCCACCCTGAGTGTTGAAGGTACTGGAGGTTTACAGCAGCAGGACTGGCCTGGTGCTGGTTTTTATGGTTCTCTATTTCACTCTGGGTTCCTCCTCCTGAGGAGAGGCAGATTGCTACAGTTATCTTTTAATTTTGTATAAATGCAGTGTCACAAGCAAACTTCTGATTCCATGATCCTGAAATCTCKTGCTGTGAAGTGGGTAATGCATGTGGGAGGGCACCATCGGGATGAAGTAGAAATCAATGTTTGTCAAGACACATTATTGTCCTTTTCACACGAGGAATTACACCTCTGGTCCTTCTRCTAAAAATATCCTTTATGTTAAATTGCTACAGGCCTCCGGTTCTGGTGTTCTTGGCTGTGGTTTTCCTTTCCTGACCACTGTGTCAGCTTGTCTATCTGCTATACATTGGTGTATCTGCTGTATATACATTTTCTAGCTGCTATTTTATATCTGAGTACAATTGTTATTCACAGTGATGTTCTGCCTCATCTGGGTATGGAGCTGTTYTTAGCCAGTTCTTCCCCCTGAGGTGACACCATAAGAAAAGATGTTCACAGTGTCACTTTCAGCCAGAATTGGAGCTGAGCCACAGAATCATTTCCAAAAGTCCAGGGAACAGCTCTGGATAACAGTTTTGTCTTGCAGATGTTCTCCATTGAGTGTGTGATCAAACATTGTCACAGGCTGCCCAGGGCAGTGACAGAGCCACCATCCCTGGAGGGATTTAAAAGCCATGTGGATGTGGCACTTGGGGACGTGTTTTTGTGGGGCCTTGGCAGTGCTGGAGGAATGGTTGAACTCGATGATCTTTGAGGTCTTTTCCRACCTAAACGATTCTGTGACTCCATTCCATCCAAACAAATACATATTTACATAAAAACCCCAAGTAATGCTCCCAAAGCCTCCTCTGAGTTCTCTCATGCTTGAGAAACAGCATTCCACGAGCACAGAAGCTGCAAAGAGAACCCCATGCCCAGTGACTGGGAAAGAAAAYAATCAAATTCCTGTCACTCCCTAAACCTGAGCAAGCTGCTTAMTCTCTTTGTGCTTTGCCTTTGTGGCCAAAACCATTGTCCTCATCTCATCCTCTGTGTCACAATTTCCCTGAAAATAAGGGACAATTTGTTTAAAATTTAGTTTGTGTGTGCAGTGACCATCACACGGGGACKGGAGCTCAGTGGAATATTTAAGATCACTGTAACCCCATTTTAGAAAGAATGACTTACTTTTAAATGAAAAACAAGCAAACAAAACCCCCAAACTGATTTATATATAAAAAGAACTGAGGGTTCTAGACAATTGTAATTAGTCTTTTTRATGGATTTTTTTTTCCTGTTGGAGCAAGTGCAGAACCAAGTAAATGAAATGTGATGACCAAAGGTGTACAGGAGACCAGAACAAATCATCTCATAAACTCCATGAAACTGTTTGTGCTAWCAACTGGTTTATGATGGTGGTGGTGATGGTGCCCCTTGGTTTCCCCAGCCCGCAATGTGGAGGTCCTCAAGCACCTGCAGGACGTGGAGATCGAGGAGGACAGTTCTGCTGTGTTCTCCTGCGAGCTGTCCCACGACGATGAGGAYGTGGAGTGGTTCCTCAATGGCACCCTCCTCTACACCAACAACTTAAACGAGATCAAGAACGTTGGCAAGTGCTACATGCTGACCATGAAGCAGGTGAAGCCTGAGGATGCTGGCACGGTGACAATGAAGTCAGACAAGGTGTCAGAAAGCGTGCRGCTGAAGGTGATAGGTGGGTCTTGATCACACTCCTGAATGCTAATGAGAGATGCAAATGAGCCACTATTCACCAAATCCATGGGGCAATTTTGTTTAATCTATAAAAAAACATTGAGCTATTAAATACGGGACATGAGGRTGGTGAAGGGTCTGGAAGGGAAGCCTTTTGAGGAGCAGCTGAGGTCACTTGGTTTGGTCAGCTTAGAGGAGACTGAAGAGAGACCTCTCTGTGGTCTTCAACATCCTTATGAGGGGCAGTGGAGGGGCAGACACTGATCTCTTCTGTCTGGTGGCTGGTGACAGGACTTGAAATGGCTGAACTTGAACCATGGGAGAATGAAGGCATTGAGATCAGGATGAAGGTATTGAGAGCAGGTTGAAGGCTTGAGAGCAGGATGAAAGAATTGAGGACAGGATGAAGGAATTGAGAGCTGGATAAAGGAATTGAAAGCAGGATGAAGACACTGAGATCAGGATGAAGACACTGAGACCAGGATGAAGGCATTGAGATCAGGATGATGGACTTGGGGTGCTGGTGGGTGATGCTGATTTAGGTTCTGTGTTGGTATCAGCAGCATTACCAAGAGTTTATTAATGTCTCCAAATATTTGATAGCAACTGAAAATGTCTCAGATATCCTGGTTGTTCTCTGTTTTGCCTYTTAACCTTCAGAGAAACCTGTTGTCTTCATGAAATCCTTGGATGACGTTTTTGGTGAGGAGCGAGGRGTGATCAAACTGGAATGCGAAGTCTCCAAAGAGAAGGTCAAACCAGTTTGGAAAAAGGACGGTGTGAAGATYGCTTCTGGCAATAAATATGAGGAGATCCAGGCTGGGAAGAGCCTGTGCCTCCTTATCCATGACCTGGAAAAGACAGATGCAGGGTTGTACACRTGTGACATCGGCACTGATGTTGCCAAGTCAAAGGTCAGCGTTCAGGGTAAGTGTTGTAGATGTTGGCCTGTCAAAGGGTGATGGAAATATGGCTGGGACTGGTCCCTTGGGCTCACACCTGTTCCCGAAAAAATCTCACCWAACACAGTGATGTCTGAACAATCCTTGGTAGTTTTTGGTGTAAGAATATCTGGGGTTTCAGTGAAAATTGGGTGTCAGTAATGTAGCAASAATATTTTCTTCCTGATCATCCCTAAGGTGCAGAAATCCTCACAGAAAATCTCAAAAAATCTCAAAAAATCTCATCTAATATAAAAAAAATCAACAAACCCCCCCCAAGTAGCCTGTTTCATATTTTAGCTATTGTTTCAGAGTCCATTGTAGAAACATAAAAGAAGGACAACATTGCCTGCTGAGGAACCCAGCCTGTCCTCTAATCCTTGTATCTGTCTCAAGGAAAAAGAATTGTTCATGGCTTCCAAACTCATAATATCAATGAAAAAATTTTGGATTTGCCTGATTCAAATACCAGTAGTGACAATTAAAAATGTTCAAGCATCCCATTTCTCCTATCAACATGGAGAAGAACCTCACCCTTTGTCCCAGATGCTTCTTTTCTGACAGCTTTTCTATTCTCTACTTCCCTGAATCTTGACTCTTCCCCACTGAACTGTTTTTCATGCAGTCTTTCCTGAGCACAACCAGGAGGTTCATAYCCCTTTTTGTATAACTTTGAGGTGATTCTGAGCCTGAGAAGCTCTTCCTGTATCACAGCCATCTGTAAGGAATGCAGTGGAGTCCTGTCAATGAAGCAGATAAATTAAACTCTTATGAGTTAAAAATGCCATTACTCATATCTACCATGAAAGCACTTTTAACTTCTATCAATGTAATTTTTGTCCTCCAGAACTGAACATYGGCATCACCAAACGGCTCAAGAACACCGAAATCCAGGAGGGAGGGGATTGCACTTTTGAGTGCATTTTGTCCCATGAAAGCATTGATGACTTCAGCTGGATGCTGAATGGGAGGAAACTGGAAAGTGGTGGGAGATTCAAAGCCTCCAACACGGGTCGGAAATACACACTCAGTATCAAAAATGTGGTTCCTGGTGACACTGGGGAAGTCATTTTCACTGCCCGTGGTCTGACCTCCAAGGCTTCTCTGGTTGTGAAAGGTAAYGGGGTCAGAAAGGTTCTGGGGGCTGATTTCCTGGGTTTATTTTGATGAGGGTTGTCAGCAAAACACGGGTGCAAACTCTGTGTGGATATTTGGGTTCAAACTGAAAGAGGAGAAATTTAGGTCATATATACAGCAGAATTTCTTCCCTGTGAGGGTGGGGAGCAGCCGGCACAGGGTGCCCAGAGAAGCTGTGGCTGCCCCTGGATCCTTGGGAGTGTCCAAGGCCAGTCTGGACAGGGCTTGGAGCAGCGTGGGACAGTGGAAGTTGTCCCTGCGCATGGCAGGGGGTTGTAATGAGATGATCTTTAAGGTCCCTTCCAACCTAAACCATTCTGAGATTCTATGACTTGAATTGCAAAAACCCCAACCWTATAGAGTTGAATTTTATTTAAATGTCCTTTTCTTTTTGTTTCTCTGCAGAAAAACCTACTGAGATTACAAAACAGCTGGAGGATAAAACATCACCAGCAGGGCAGGACATCAGCYTGAGCTGTGAATTGTCCAAAGCTGACGTGAACATCAGGTGGTACAAGGATGGCAAAGCAATCCGGAAAAGCCAGAAGTACGAGCTACAGCAGGAGGGAACACGATCCATCCTCATCATCCATGACTCCACAGTCAAGGACAGCGGGGAGTACACCTGTGAGACAGAGAGCTCCAAAACAACAGCCAGGATCACCGTGCAAGGTCTGCTCAGTGTGCACAGGGGCTGGCAGGCACAGGGGTAAATGTCTGCAGCCCATGGGAGAGGTTTTTCTCTTCCATCTCCCTGGGCAGGATCAATTTTTRCTTTTCAAAAAACACCATTGATTATAAGCTTAAAAAAAACAAGATATGGAAACACACCATGTGGATACTGTGCAATCTTATGGGCTCTGTAACAAGCCAATCAAAACTGGCAATTGGAATTATTCTATGTTGAGTATGAGTGATGAAAACTATCTGCAAGTGGAAACCTCGCCATTCCTGGATCATGGCATTAACCTTTCCTGGATATCTTTCCCCTGATATGTCCTGTGACAAGAGTGAGACCTGGTGATCTTAGATCCATTCCATCTGATGGGAGGGGGGAAGTGGCCTCAAGGTTTAGATTGGAGGTTAGGAGAAATTTCTTCAKGGAAAGAATGGTCAGTCATTGGAACAGGATGTGCAAGGAAGTGGTGGAGTCAGCAGCAYTGGAGGGATTTAAAAGATGTGTAGATRTGGTTAYTGGGGACAYRGTTTAATTCAGTGAATAGTTGGTCTTGCTGATCTTAAAGATCTTTTTCAACCTAAATAATTCTATGATYRTTTATTTGATTATTCTCCAAGTAGGGGCAGAGAGGAATCCAAGACCACTCTGGATGCTCAGGATTAGTTAGGGGGACAAATCTGTCTCTGTCATTATTTTATTTTTAAAATTTCTTTTTTCCCTTGCAGAAAAACCTAATTATTTTGTCAAGGAGCTCTCTGACCTAAAAGTGGATGAAAGTGGAACTGCAGTTTTTGTGTGCCAGAGCGAGAGAGCTGCATCCTCCGTGGTCTGGAGGAAAGGCATCGCTGAGCTCAGGGTTGGCAGGAAGTACGAGATGATGCAGAAAGGRCAAATCCTCCAGCTGACCATAAAGAACTTGGAGAAGAGTGACAGTGACACTTACAGCTGTGACATTGGGGATGCCCAGTCCAGAGCCAAGCTCACCGTGCAAGGTATGAATGAGAGGGGTGTGATTGCACGTCCCGTTCCTGCCGTGGAAAACATGCACAGGCAGATCTGTCCCTCAGATGAGCAGCAGACACACTGATTTCTGGCTCTGCCTCTTTCATGATGAAAGGAACACATGGCCAAAAATACAGGAATGTGGAGCTGGGCATGCAGAAAAATTTGAAGCAACCACACCTGGAGTACTTTGGGTGTGATTTAAACCCCCCAAAGGCTCATGTGAGGAGAGATTGGTGTCCCTGCATGAACAAAAATTGGACATGAGCCTGCTGTAGGATGAGGGAAAATTATTGTGCCTCCAGGCTTTTCTCCATGTCCCTTGATCCCTTTTCCCAGCAGTGCTGGTGGATAAATAGTGGTCCATAGMATCATGGAATGGTTTGGAYTGGAAAGGACCTTAAAGATCWTCTTGTTCCAAAYCCCTTCCATGAGCAGGGACACCTTCCACTGTCCCAGGGTGCTCCCAACCCTGTCCAGCCTGGCCTTGGACACTTTCAGGGATGAGGCAGCCACAGCTTCTCTGGGCAAGCTGTTCCAACACTTTGCCAGCCTTTCAGGAAAGAATTCCTTCCCAATATCCCATCWAACCCTTTCCTCTGAAGAAATGATTCAAGAACAATTAGATAGAGGTGCAGCAGCAGCATCCACTGGCTAATTGGATGCAGTTATCAAAGACAAGGGCTAAAGTCAGACTCCTCTAATCATCTAGAGCAGCCTGGAGAAGCAAAGACATGTGTTTAATCCCCATCATAACCACAGGCTCTGAGCTGTCTGAATGCACTCTGAGGTTTTTAACACCAGCTTTTTTGTGTGGAAAAAATACTTCCCTGTCACGAACATCAAAGTAAAATWTCCCTGTACGAGTTTTGAAAGCAGCAGCAATGTTGGAAATATTTTTGTATACAGTGATAGCCTTATTTTAGCCTTATTTTTTAGCCTTATTTTATTTATAGTTAGTTTTATCTTTGTACATATGTGTTTATTTTTATATATTCATTTTTAGTCAGGGGTATATCTATCTCCACAAGCAGGTTTTCAGGGCAGATATTTTGGGTTTTTTTTTACCAAAGTCACAGTCAGACATTTTCTCCACTTCCCACTGTGTTTGGTTTTGGACTGAACTCGAAGAAACTGTGGGCTCAGTGGTCCTATCCCATAGAAACCAAGATATTTTTGCTCTAAAGAATCAGKGGGGTTATCAAGTGAGGGACTATCTCTTAGTGATGTTTAGAGCCCAAAAATACTGTCAGAGGCTCATCCTTCCACCCTTTCCAGGGATTTTCATTAGGAGAAAGTTTATAACCCTGRATTTGTGTTGTACTGGCTACTTGTTCTGCTTTATGTTTTCTGATGCTTTAATTTTGTCCTCATCCCATTTTGGTGTGTGTCCTRTATATATCATCTTCCTGTGAGTGGGGTTTGTGGTCAATACCAGGGGAATTCTGTTTCAAACTTTCTTTTTCATGAACATATTTCTTTCTTGAAAGAAATCTTGGGAKTTTTTCCGCGTCGATCTTCACRTGAGGAAGCGAAGATTCCAGTAATYKATGTATTTATGTTCCTTTCAGGCCAGAAAGTGCTAATAACAGAAGACCTGGAGGATGTCACTGTGTTAGAAGGAGAATCTGCCATGTTCAAGTGCAGAATCTCTCCCRTAGACTATAGCAGAGTGCAGTGGTTTTTGGATAAAACCCCACTCCATACCAATGAACTTAATGAGATCCAGTCCCAGCCTGGTGGATACCACCTGCTAACRCTGAAAAAGCTCTCGCTGAAGGACTCGGGGGTCATTACATTTGAAGCTGGTGATAAGAAAACATCTGCCAGTTTGGTTGTTAAAGGTAAATTCATCATCACAACTGCAGGAGAGGAAATGATGAGTAGAAATAAGCGGGGTTAGTGTGGGTAGGTGGAAAAAAAAAAAGAGCAAAAATGTTACAAATTTAACACCATTGTTGTATATCTGTATATGTGCAAGAA
The DNA here is from genome assembly GCF_030028575.1 of Malurus melanocephalus. Lineage (NCBI taxonomy): Eukaryota > Metazoa > Chordata > Aves > Passeriformes > Maluridae > Malurus > Malurus melanocephalus. The sequence goes on from NW_026623367.1 coordinate 187,093, forward strand.
TGGCATTCATTTTACAATGAAATTACAGCTGGAGAATGAGCACTTTGTAATCCTGGACAGCTTTTGGAGTTTTTATTTGATTTAGATAGGAATGTTATACTGCAGTGATGGTACCTTGTTCAGTTCTTCTCAAGCTGATTCATGAGGAGATATCAATTAWTTCAATGAAAAAARAAGTGCAACCAGCAAGTYTYAAATTCAGCTTTCATCGTTTGAAAGGCAACATGGCATGTGCTCCCTGCTGTTCATTGTTGACAGTGGATTGTTTGCTCTGGARAAGTTAAAATGAGTTAAAACTGCAGTGTTTGGTGGCAAAGGAATAAAATGAATGCCAGACAGCCCAAGAATGTGGCACTAGAGAGATGTTTTCTTACTGAAAATGTGAATGTTTCTTGTTGCTCAGAGATGTGAAACACACAGTCTCCACTGTGTCAGATCATTGTCTCATTTTTTTTCAGAATCACCATATTTATTTAAAATAACTTTTTACAAAATTTTAAATTTGCCCATATTTTGCCAAGCTCCAGAAATGCAAGGGGATTTCTTTTTCCTGAGGGAAAATGGAAAGTTTTACTTGCAAAAGGCTAATTATTTCTGTTCTTCAGCAGGAATATCATCTTCTCAGCTCCCAGGTGTCACTGGGTATTTAAACACTTTATAGCATCTGGGTGCCTTCCTGAGAGCTTTATAGTCACAAACACCAAATTATTTGTTACTAGACCTGACGTACAGCTTTGATACAAACAATCCTGGGTGCAGATCTCACAGGTTACTTGTGATCTGAGGATCCACACCTCTTCTGAACCATCTCAGATGGTTTTTATAGGAGTCTGGAGAAGCCCTGCACTTTCACAAAGGAGCTGGTTGTCACTGAAGTCACTGAGGGAGGGGATGTGATCCTTCTCTGTGAAATGTCCAGAYCAGACAGCCCTGAGAAAGTGTATAGAGATGGGAAGAGCCTTAGGAATTCTTCCAAATATAACATCAGCCAGTCAGGATTTGAAGGCAAGCTTGTCATTCACGAGGCGGAAAGAAGAGACAGTGACAGATGTGAGTTTGAGAGTGGGACAGCCAAAAATAGGGCAGTTTTATATAGATGGATTGGGTCCTAATGCTGAGCTCASAGTAATTAATTGAAATTATAAAAACATGAAACTACACTGAAAAGGAACCTGGTGTTGTGCACTGAGATGTTGTCATCAAGTCGTCCAGAACAGCAGCCAGAGAGGTGACAGGATGTGAAACAGGAGAATCCTTCATCTGACCTGCCTTTAACTCTGAGAACCATGAAATTCTAGAATGGTTTGGGTTAGCAGGTACCTTAAAGATCACCCCATTCCAAACCCCAAAAAGARAGCAGTAGGAGAAAGATCCAGCCCTAGAGATCATCCACAGAAAGGATGGATCACCTCCTGGGGCTGTCTCCAGGGATAGCTCTGTCCAAGGAGAGAATTTATCTCTGGGAATTTATCTCTGTGAGATAAATCCCTCCCCTGGCAGGTTTGAGCAGGTGCAGGAGATTTTCACAGGCACAGGCTGTGTTCAGCCAGAGCAGAGCATGTCCTGTGCACAGCTGGTGTTGCACACTCGSCATGGACTGATCAAAAGCTGCTCCTGGATTAGAGATGTCGGTTTGAACCACAAAAAAAGCATTTGGGTGGTTGGAATGGTGAACCTCAACCCCAGAGCACTGAGTGGGAGGACAACCTGCTCACAGGATTTTTCTAGAGCACGAAGAACCAGCTCGAGGCTGCACAAGAAGGAGAAGACCTTGATGATGAGAGGAAGAAGAGCTGGTGGTTAATGATGCTGATTTTCTGTCTTTCTGAAGCACTTGGATATTTTCCCAATCCCGTTACACACAAAGCAAAGACCTGTGTTGACTTCAGTAGGACCTGGATCTCACCTGTGATGAACAATTATCTGCTAGAAAAGAATCACGTTTGTATTTTCCCAAAACAGCCCCATTTTTCCCCACACTGAGAAGGGCGTGGGTGGATGTAGGATTCCAACACGTGGATTCAGATCACCAATGGATATGAAGGAGTCAAGTCATAAGGATGTCTACAAGAAATTGCACTGCTGGAACTTTTCTTTATCTTTTAGGGTCACATCAGAACATCAGAATGCAAAAACAGAAAAAGAAATTCAGTAGTCATGTGAGTCTGAGTGTTCCAAACTAGAGGGAAAAAGGAACAGGACAATAGGCTGCAGTTTTCCAACAGCCACAGGTTAAGTGCATCATGGATCAGTAGCTGACTTGTGCATTCATAAAACACCAGAATTCAAGAAAAAARTATTTTTTCCTTATCTAAACATTTCAGTTGAGTTTTTTTTTTTCTCCCAAACAGTGCCTTCCCTGCACCAGTTCACCTTAAAGCCTTGAATCCCAGGCTGACAGAGCCTGCAGGGGGATCTTCACGGGGCCCCTGTCATGTTCAGCTGCACTTCCCTCTTCGYGTTTGTTCTGTGTTGTTTTTAAGCCTGTGTTCATGCTGGATAGAAAAATACATTGTAGGGTATTTTTATAAACAGAAATCAATACTGAGAAATCATTACTGTCATGACAGAGAGTACTTTGCCATTCCTCTGTGTCCTCTGTGCTGTGTGAGTTGACCTCAGTGAAATTTTCTGGGTTTTGTGCCGGTGGTCCAGCTTGGAGCTGCAGCTCAGTCTGTGTCATTAATTGCAGCGCAGCATCTGCCTCTGATGTTAATAATGAAAGCAGTGACAGCAGCAGCATCTTCAGCAGTGCAGACAGTGGTTAAAAAGAAAATAAGCATCTGGCCTCAAATTCTTTTTGATGCTGTAAAGTGCTGGCAGCCAGATGTGAGATGTCAGAATCTGTTTACTCTTTGCTAGTGCTTTTCCATTCCTGCAGTTTTCTGTCTCAAAAACAAAGTCTGATGCTAAAAATGAAAAATGATCTCCAACTTCACGTGTTTCCTGAAACATTTGAGTTATTCTTTTTTTTTTTTTTTTTTTGAAATTTTTATCTTTTTTTTTTTTTGTTATATTTTTGATTTATTTTTTTTTTTTTTTTTTTTTTTTTTTCAGAAAAGCCAGTTCTTTTCAAGCAAGAGCTCCAAAACGAAGAAGCCAAAGAAGGGAAGCAGGTCAGGCTGACCTGTGAGCTCAGCAAGGCTGGTGCCCCAGTGAAGTGGATGAAGGGAGACACTGTTCTCTGTGCCAGTGAGAAGTACGAATTCAAGCAGCACGGCACTGTGGCAGAGCTCATAATTCGAGATGTGAAATCTGTGGATGCTGGGGACTACACCTGCAGCACTGGGGAGCTGAAAACCACTGCTCGGGTCAAAGTGAATGGTGGGTGCAGTTTGAGACATTGCCACACTTAATGGAGTTCTTCATGGATCTATTGCRCAAAAATCACATAACACTTCATCTTTTTGGTGACAATGCCATCTTTAATAAGCAAAATTTAAATGCCATGTTGCACACTTGTAGGCACCTGTATATATTTCATTTGTGTGATCTCACGTTTTCCATCTGGGGTTTTAAATCTGTGACTGCCCCATGGGAAAAAGAATAATTAAGTGAAATGCAGAGTATTAGTTTTCTCTGGGCTGTAATTCCTGCCCTATCAGCTGGTTTGCACGGCTGTGATTAAAAATGGAGTTGGAGGTGGAGAGTGGAGCACGAGGATGTGAAAACATGAGCCCAGTCCCCGAAAAATTGAAGGTGATCAGGTGCTTAAGAGACTCCAGACTCCCCAAAACTTCCTTTCAAAGACAGATTCCATTTCCACTCCTCAAATATAGTACCTCTAGTAATATAGCAAAAGGAGTATGTGTGGGAGCAGAAAGCAGGAGAAATATAGGATGTGAATGGTTTTTCAGAGCCCTGCAGGAGCAGGGAATTTATTAGGTGATGGTGCCAGAGGACTCTGACAGGAGCCTAATCAGAAATAAAAGAAACTTCCCCCATATTCCTAGGAATCCACAGTGAGATGATGACATCTGGGGGACAGATTTGTTCCTGCCCCAAGCAAAATCTCCTCGATGCCTCACAGCCAAGGGAGGGTCTAGGGCTGCTCTGCTCTCTTGGAAAAGGATTGGATTTAAGAGGTGGCAGCTCTAATGGGGGCACTGGCTGTAGAGCAGGTCAAGCGGTGCTGTGCTAACCCCTGGCTCTGTGTTCCAGCTGTGCCTGTCCTTTTTAAACAAGCCCTGGAGAACACGGCTGCAGAAGAAGGGAAATCGGTCTCCTTGCGCTGTGAGCTCACAAAAGCTGATGCCACCGTGGTGTGGAAGAAGGGAGAAGCCACGCTCCAGGCAAGTGCCAAATATGAAATGAAGCAGAAGGGGACAGTGGCAGAGCTGGTGATTCATAATGCAGAGCCAGAAGATGCGGGAAGATACACCTGTGACACGGGAGAGCAGCAGACCACAGCCCAAGTCCAGATCCATGGTAGGAATGAGACACCTCCTTGTGACCATTTGTTGTTGTTCTTGCCACGGTCCTGCTTCCCCTGGGCACTTGCAGAGAGTGTTCAGGAAAAAAGGGATCAGCACAAACAGCAGACAGCTCTGGCTGGGTCCGTGATGTTCTTTGTTTTCTGGGATGAYAACTTCATGATAAAGCATATCAATCAATAACCAAATATTTTTTTCTGATAACCAGATACCTTTTCTTCCCTATGAAATATCTCTTATGCTTTGGATAGAGATGGCTGTCCAAGCTCTAAGCCAAGAGGTAAGAAGGGCCTCAGCTACACTTTTTATTAAAGAATATTCAGTTCTTCTCTAGATTCTCAGTGATTTTTTTCACAGCTTGAGGACAAGAAGAGTAATTATTTTGGTGTTCTAATTGTTGGGAAATAATTTTTCCTTTTTCATTTGATGCAAAACTCTTGTTGCTACTGTAAATACCAGCAGAGTCTGGAAGCGCAGGTAGGTCAGAGCTTCTTTTCTGTGTGAACTGAGAGAATCTGAATTAGTTTTGGCTTTAAATCCCGTGTGAGGTCACCAGGTGGTGACAATGTGCCTGAAGTAAACTGAGAATGCTTCGCTCCTCAGCCGTGTCCGTGCCGTTCCAAGAGGAGCTGCAGCCCGTGGAAGCTGCGGAAGGTGGGATGGCCACCCTGCGGTGCCAGCTGGCCACTGAGGCCCCCGTGGAGTGGAGGAAGGGCCAGACCCTGCTCCGGCCRAGCCACAAGTACAARATGAGGCAGGAGGGGACCGTGGCCGAGCTGCTGATCCACGAGCTGGAGCCAAAGGATGCTGGAGACTACTCGTGTGTAGTCGGGAACCAAAAATCCACAGCAGCCTTGTCAGTGAATGGTAAAAAGGCAGAGATGACCTGTGAAACTCTGGAGTGGTTTTGTCCACCTCTTCCCTGCYCCTCTCTGTACATTCCCTCACAATTCCTTCCTTCATGTCCTGCTTCCACTGTTTCCACCCATCCACTTTCTCATGTCACTCCTGTCCCCAGTCTGCACCTTCAGTCACCTTCCTTGTGCCCAGTGTTGGTTGTGTGTGTGTGTGTTGTGTTGTGTTCTCACCTTCCCTTAAGCGAAAGATGTTGTCCTGCACGTCTGTTTCTCTGAATTAGCAAGGGAACATAAGATTCCTTGGGATTTTCTGTTACAGAGGGTTCATCATGTTTAAGAGGGTTCATCATGATGAGAATGAATTTGTCTTCATGCATGATCTCAGCCRAGATCATGCACATTTTGATTCCCCCAGAACAATTTAATAGAGAATTTCTTTTACCACCTGTGAAAAAAAGGACAGGATGTTCTTAAGGATAAGGGTGTTGCAATAAGGCTTAGGCAGGCACACAATAAATCACGATTCAGCCTCTGAGCCGGGTCCAGGGTGGCAATCCCTTTTCATTCTGCATCTCTCAGCCCTGCCAGTCCATTTCAAGCAAGAGCTGAGGAACGAGGAGGCCACGGAGAGTGGGACGGCGACGCTGCAGTGTGAGCTGAGCCGGCCGGGCGGTGCCGTCCAGTGGAGGAAGGATGGGAATGACCTGACCCCCAACGGGAAGTACAAAATGAGGCGGGAAGGGCGTTTTGTCGAGCTGGTTATCCAAGACCTGGAGCTGACGGATGCTGGGAGCTACAGCTGCGTGTGTGGAGAGCAGGAGACCACGGCTGTTCTGAGAGTCAATGGTAACCCTCCCACCCACACTTCTCTTTAAACCCCAAACATAGCCCATGTGGCAGCATTTCCTGGCCAGCCAGAGCTTGGTCAGTGGGATTTCTTGGAGGTTTCATGTTCTTGGCTCTATATTACCAAAGAGACACCCTTTTAGAGAATATTCTTTTGGGCTGTTTTTGCCTTGAGACAGCACCTATATATTATATTGTTTAATTTATTTCTCTCTCCTCTAGAAGGTTTTACCCTGCCTATTGACAGTACCCACCTAGAAATCAAGCATTTTTGATTGGAASTGCACACTGCAGCCCAGTAACATTCACAGCGCAGTCCAGATCATTTCAWTCTGCTGCTGATTCCTTCTCTTTGGTATTGCATCCTTCAGCCTTACCCGTCCTCTTCCAAGAAGAATTGATGAGCAAGGAAGCTACAGAAGGGGAGGCAGTGACTCTGCACTGCAAACTGAGCAAATCAGCCCCAGTTGAGTGGAAAAAGGGGAAAATGGTGCTCAAGCCAAGTGAAAAGTACAAAATAGAGCAGGAAGGTCCCTTTGCGGAGCTGACGATCCAGGGTTTGGATTTGGCAGATGCTGGGGATTACAGCTGTGTGTGTGGAGACCGGCAGACCAYGGCTGCTCTGACCGTGAATGGTAAAAAAGAAATTCTCAGCACGTGTCCCAAGCCATCCTGCACAATTCCAAGACCTTTTCCTCTTCTACATCTGCTTCCTCTGATCCCTGATCCTCTGATCCTCCTTTCTGCTGATTAATTTTCCTATCTCCTCTTTCTTCTCTCTTTTCCTCCTTTCAACTGATCCCCTCTTGATGTGCTGCTTGTCTTCCAAGGTGCTCTGTTCAAATTACAAGTAGAGAACAGCTTCCCAACCCAACACAGCCTCCCTAGCCCAGAACAGCTGCTTGTTTAGAAGTTTTCCCATAGGAATTGACCTAAAAGTGGGAATAACATTTACTTCTTGTGACTTAGACTGTGACACTTGTTGCTCCTGAGAGGAACAAGTTTTCATCAACATATGGTGCTACACAAGGACAATCTTAATAAAAAATAGGCTTTTGATGCCCGTGCTATTCCCAGCTCTTCTTTACCAATTTTGGTGTAGTACTTCCCAAGCAAATATTTGATTTCTGCAGAAAACTGACAGCATRTTTGCAACTGCTCTGCTTTGAGTGACTCTTAAAAATTCAGACAGTGCCATGAATCAGGCACTTCCTGTAGAAATGCTTCTTTTCTCAAGGGAAGCAAAATGCTCTGGGTGTCATATTGAAATATGGCCTCTAATTTTATGTCCTTGACTTTATGGTGTATAAAGCAAAGAGCAGTTGGCTTGTCAACTACCTTTGCAGGTAGTTTGATTTTAAAGAATGTTCGAAAGTGTGAGGACAGAAAAAAAGTCAGACTGAATTATCTTTTGAATGGTTAGAGGCTGGAGAAAAATTGTGGAGAAATAAAACCCAGGAGGGGAGACCAAGGTGGCTCCAGGGAGATAAGAGAGGGATTAGGCTATGGGTCARGCTTCACTGGGGCTGATGCCATGTCCGTGTTTGCTCTGCAGTCCTGCCCACTCTTTTCACCAAGGGGCTCACAGACACAGAAGCCACCGAGGGTAAAAGTGTCTCCCTGCACTGTGAGCTGAACAAGGCTGCTGCTAGCGTGGAATGGAAGAAGGGCTTCAAGACCCTCAAGTCGAGTGACAAATACAAAATCAAGCGGGAAGGTGTCRTGGCTGAGCTTGTGGTCCAGAACCTGGAGATGGCGGATGCTGGGAATTATTCCTGYGTGTGCGGAGACCAGCAGACCATGGCGGTGTTAACAGTTCATGGTAAAACAGACGGAGCAGGACACATCCTGAAAGCAGCCACCCTGATTTCTCTTTTCCTTTGGACAGATCCCTGGTCACATTCCCATCTCCTCCTTCTGCCAGACCTTTATCCCCTGCTCACCGATGCCAGTRAAGTGCATCTGCTGGCGTCCGTGCGCTGGAATGTTTGGCACAAGAGGGATATCGGTGCCCAGGGCAGAGTAAGGCAGCCTGGGTTGCTGCCACTCTTTTAATCAGGGATCATCATTTTGCTTTTCCCTTGAAATATCCTTTATTAGATTCCTCATGATGCTCAAGCCAAAAATTGGGTTGCTTCAAAGGAATGATGTTTCAGGGATTTTCAGGTTTCGTAAAATTTCAAAAGATTAGRTTATTCCGTGGAATCTTATGCCCATACTCTATTCCTGAGACAACAAAGTGCTTTTAGACTTAATGCACTCTAAGTTGTCATGGAATTCAATTGGTGTTCTGTGTAAAACAAGCCCAGACCTTCTAAGGGACAACCATTCTCAGGGAGAACTTTGATTTTTACCGAACCTGACATCTTTGAAAGAGTATGTCAGTTCAGGTGAAGATGCTTGTTTTCCTACCATGTATTGAAATGAACAATTTCATTTCAAACTGACATTTAAAATGAAASCTCGCTGTTTCATTTTTTTTAAAATGTAAAATGTCTCTCAGTTTGCTTTAATATGTGGGAACACAGCGAACATCCTCCCCTTGTGGTTTAAAATGTCATATAAGAAAACCATTTTCTTTCCAGAAATTTCAAATCGGTGTTTATTCTTTTTGATTGAAATTTCACAGGGGGAAAAAAATGGGATTTCTACTTCCATTTGTATTGATTTGTGACTCTAAGTAATGTAAAATASCCCTATGGATTACTGCAAGCATCAAATCCTCTCCTGGTGATGACATATCTCTCCCAGTGCTGATTCACAGAGACTCTTGAGAATCTCTGTCCATGYGTTGACAAATCAGTTCAAGAGAAGGAGGGGAAAAGAAACATAATTTTAACTCTTTGGAGCATTGCATCTCACTGCTGATATTGCTGTCCTTCAGCTTTGCCTGCATTTTTCAAGGAAGGGCTGAAGAACAGGGAGGCCACAGATGGTTCAACAGCCACTCTGCGCTGCGAGCTGAGCAAGGTCGGCGTCCCGGTGGAGTGGAAAAAAGGGGACAAGGCACTCAAACCCAGTGAAAAGTACAGGATGAGACAGGAGGACACGGCTGCAGAGCTGCTGATCCGAGACCTGGAGGTGGAAGACACAGGGGAATACACCTGTGTGTGTGGAGATCAGAAGACCTCGGCTGTCCTGACAGTCCATGGTAAAAAAGCGGCTCTCCGTYGGGATAGCAGTACCTCAAGAATGTCCCTTTTCTCTCTCTCCTTCCCACTTGCTTTGGTGTTTGATTCTGCAGTGTTTCCTTGGTCTGCTGGTGCTGTTTCATCCCATCTCCCACTGCTGTCAGTTTGAAACTGATGGCTTTATATCAGAGTAAAGAGAAGTTGTGAGAATTTCTCATCTCAGAGACCAMGAGGGAGCAGACCTCCAGCAGCAAGATTGTTCTCACAGGGTTTGCCCTGTGTCTCCCTGACAGCAGTGGATTTTCCTGCTTAACCTGAAGGAAAGTTCTTTAAATCTGCTGAGCTCAGTCACTGAGAGGTTTTTCCATACAGGAATGAGTGCTGCCCTCCTCTTTTTGCAGGATTGTGGTGTATTCTGCTGAGGAAATGGTACTTAAATAAATCCCCAGCCCTCAGAATTATTCAGCAGRTCCTGACTTAGGGAATAGTGGGGTAAATTTTGTTCCTCTCTCTGCCATGGTGAATGGTGAYGAGCTCTGGTTGCTCCTCCAGAAGGAGCAGTTCCTGTACAGCTCCCATAGATGAAGGAACAGCTTTTAAGATATCTCTTATGGATAAAAAACTTCTAAGGATGGTGAAATTGAGGAGGCAAAGTTATTCTCTCAGATTTTTCCATGCACTTTTTCTTCTTCTTTTCTCCCAGCTGGAGGAATTTGTCTTCCTCCCCTCTTTTGACCTATCATTTTCATGCCTGTGGAAATCTCTTTTTATTTTAGTGGCACAGTTGTAACACAACTTGTTGAATATTGCTAAAAAAAACCCTGTAATCCTGATATTAGTGTCATTATACCCATGGAAACTTTGGGTTAAAGGTGCACCTGAAGCTATATTGCTATTTTTTTTCTGAACCAGAAATATAAATTATGGTGTTAGGAAAGGGAGAGATCTCCAGATAGCAGTGCTGTCTCCTGGGTTGATGGCTTTTAATTAAAGTTCAGGTAGGTAATGTTGAAGATAAAGGATTTCAGAGGGAAATGGGTAGAGAGGACTGTTGGAATGAGCTGGGAAGTGATGAACATGAACAAGCCAATGTTAGAAGTAGGTCATGGTGGAAATTATCCCGGCAGGATGCTGCAGTAGTTTTCTATTCAGTTCAGGTTTTCAGACTCTATGATTTATTTTCCTGTAATGCTGAAGGACTRGCCACAGTCCCGAGTTCCCCAAGCTCTGGTTAGAGGTTTTGATGCCCTCTCTGTTTATGTTACACCCCATAGCTTTGCCTGCACTGTTCAAAAGGGATCTTGTCAATGTGGAAGGCACGGAAAACAGGACGGCTGTTCTGCAGTGCGAGCTGAGCAAAGCTGCCCCGGTGCAGTGGAGGAGGGGGCAGGAGCTGCTCACACCGAGCGAGAAATACAAAATGAGGCTGAAGGACACCACTGCTGAGCTGACAATCCACAGCCTGGAGGAAGGAGATGCAGGAGATTACACCTGTGTGTGTGGAGACAAGACCACCACAGCCTCCCTGACAGTGCATGGTAAAATATCTGGGTTAATCGGAATTTTCTGCGTTGTCATCTGTGATCCTCAATGGGATCACAATCTGCTCTTGATCCCTTCTGTTGTTTTAAAATGTTATGGCAGCTGTTCCAGCCACTGGGAATATCTTCCACTGAAAGCCCTTCCTTTGGGACTGATAAACAGCATCACCAAGTCTTTTCAGTCCCTGCTCTTTCCTGTTGATGGAATCTGGAAGTGGATAATGAAAAGCTTGATGAAGTCAGAAACAGCACTTGGGAGTATTTTCACTCAYTGATTTCTTTAGGGCTCATCACTGAGATTTTACCTGTCTTTCTTGGATGAAATTGAAAAGTTATGAGATTTTTTATTTAGAACAACATTGGTGTTCATTTTAATTCTTAATCTGGTTTTAAGAGCTGTGCATGGCTCCTCGAAATCTTGGGATYAGCTTTCTGTTGTTATATCTTAAAATGCCTTTAAAACACTTCTCCCAGCACCGACATAGTTTTATAACACATAGCTTTGTTGTTTTATAACAAATAGTTTTATACTTTTATAACACTGATTTCCGAACCAGTGGGAGTGGAGGAGGTGAGACTGGTGTGGTTCTCTGTGTCATGCCATGGGCTATATCTTTAAAAACACCCTCTGATTTATGAATGAGGTGTTTTCCAGCTGTCCTAAGTCACTCTTTCATGGTTCTCAGAGTTGTCATAAATCACCATTGATTTCCAAATCAGTGTGAGGTGCTGAAGGTGATGCATTGCAAAGCACAGGTCAGGGATGCAGGAAAGTTAGGGATGCCCCTGAAATCATCCTGTGCTCTCAGCTTCTGTACATTCTAAAATATTCAGAGATTAAAGCATTTTACTCCAGTGGAGCAGCCCAGCCACAGTATTTCCTCAATTTTAAAGTGCTTTCTTTCACCTGTGATCTTCAGCCCTCCCTCCGCACTTCAGGAAAGAGCTGAAGAACGTGGAAGGCACAGAGAAGGGCACAGCCACGTTCTGCTGTGAGCTGAGCAAAGCTGGAGCTGCTGTGGCCTGGAGGAAAGGAGACRGAGCCCTGGGGACAAGTGACAAGTTCACCATGAGGTGTGAGGGCACGGTGGCCAAGCTGGTGATCCGTGATTTGGTCCTGGCAGATGCTGGAGATTACACGTGCTCTTGTGGAGAGCAGGAAACCACGGCTGCGCTCAGAGTGAATGGTAAAAATAAAAAAAAAGGGAATGCATAATGAATTAAAGAGATGATTTTCAAACTTTTTTTTAATTTTTTTAAGAGCATTGTWGTATTGGTTTTGAAAGAGCCGTGTTTCTGATGGGTTTAGCAATATATGGTTGAACGTGGGAATAAATTCTTGGATGTTTTGGTCAGTGTCAGGCACAGGTTGGCAGTTCATAGCAAAAATTTCAGATATTCATCTTGGTGTTAGCTCWTTTTTTGGATGCTTAAGTTCAGCAGTAGCTGCTAAAAAATGAAAAATCATATTATTGTGATGGTGGTTGTAAAGATGTCACAATCTTAAAGTTGAGAAGATTTGTTGAAGAGATATTTTTTAAGACAGTTTTCAGTGTTTCAGAATAATTTAATGGACAAGTTCTTCCAGACCACTGTATGAGGAGAAATAATAGAWTAGTTTGGGTTGKAAAGGACATTTTAAAGGTCCCTCATGGAAAAGTGAAATTGATACCTCAGATACAGGTTCCTTTATGAACTTTTTCGGTGATGATTTGCATTGCCATAGAATTTAGAGCTCTGCTTAGGCTTTATTTTCCATTCTAGCAGGCAATATCCAAGGTAGGGCTCAGTCTTGTAGGTCTGAAGTCAACACTGATGTGGTTCTTTGCTYCATGCCATGGACTTCACCATAAAAACCTCTCTGACTTATGAATGAGGTGTTTTCCAACTTTCCAAAGTTGCTTTTTGATGGCTCTCAGAGTGGTCATCAATGCTGATGGAATTGATTAGGACAGGCTTTGCTTATCACCTGTGGTTGTCAGACCACACGAAAGGGTTCCTTGAGTATCTCCCTGGTCACACATTCTGCTCCTTTTGACCCCCTCAGCCCTGCCTGTGCGTTTCCAGAAGGAGCTGACGGATGAAGAAGCCACGGAAGGYGGAACAGCCACTCTGCAGTGTGAGCTGTCCAGGGCTGCCCCCGTGGAGTGGAAAAAGAAACACAAAGTGCTCAAACCGAGTGACAAATACACTGTGAGGCARGAGGGCACCACGGCACAGCTGCTGATCCATGCTTTGGAGCTCAGGGATGCTGGGGAATACAGCTGTGTGTGCGGGGAGGAGAAGACGACGGCGGCACTGACAGTGCACGGTAAAGGACGCAGAAATGGGACGGTTTTGTGTGGTGCTTCTCCCTCCTCCTCTGGAATCCTCAGTACTGACACACAACRAGCTCTTCCTCTAATCTTGCCATCATTAATTCTGTTCCTGACAGACTTTCTTCTTTCCATTGTGATTTTTGTCCAGTTCTAACCAGGATTGTAGTTCCATTGATTTTACTAACGTTTTCCCTKTTTTCTTCTCCTTGCTCTTGTTGGTGCGGGGCTGCATTGTTTTGTACCACACCAAAGRCTGAAAGATATCAGATCACTGCTTTTTTATTCTGTTTTTCTGATTTTTGACTTGAGCCTAGAGCGATGGAGCAGCAGGAACAATCATAGSTCTCTAAAAGAGCAGTTTTATTTCAATTTGCACTAGGATTTGATGAGTAATTTTAAATAATAAAAAGAAAACTTGGTTGAATGTAACTTTTCTTTGTAATTCTGACCCAGGRTAATGTTGATTTTTATTCAGGTACTTCAGAATACTCAGCATTAKAGTAGGAGGATATTTCACAATTCTCAGTCAAATTCATCTCACAGCTTCCCATGCAAGAGAAGAAAAATTTATTTTCATTACTAACACAGGACAGTCAGAAGTAGTTTCAGCTTCTTTCTCACCTGGAAATCCAGTAGGTCTGAATTCAGGGAGTTATTTCTTTGTTTTCTTCCCTAGATCTTTTCATCTTAGTATTTACCAATAAAACAAGGATTGCTTCAGTCTTGAACTTTCAATTTAACCGTGAAAAATAGAATTGGAATGGACTTGTACAGGTCAYTGCACTTAGGCCATCCTCAAGCCCCAAGTCATCAGCATCACTACCAGTTGTTCTATATTTCAACAAAAGTCTTTCTCAAACTGCCCTAAGTSGTTACTTCTTTCACATTTTACAGAAATAGTGAAATATTTCTATAAAATTTGAAACAAGAAGTAATGCAACACTCCAAGTTATACACCTTATTATGAGGATTTCTTTATTCTCATCAGACTTGAATTTTTTTGCCTTGCATTTGCTCCACGGACTTTGGTAACTTCAAATCCCCCACTGCAGATCTGCCCCTTCTTGTATTTGTGTTGTTGATTTTTTTCTAAATATTTTCCACCTGCTCTTGCTGAACTTTACTTTTTCATATTTTATCACCATTACTATTTTATCACCATTACTTTACAGAGGTCTYCTATATCTTAATCCAGTTTAAAGAAGTCCTTTCACCTTCTCTCCCTTCCCACCTTGAGATCATCTGTGAAATTAATTAAGCTTTGCATTTCTTTGTCCAAGTCACTCCAGAAAATGCTGAATAATACTGAACCCAGGGTAGTGAGAAACTCTGCTCAGCTCATTCTTTCATCTTGAGGGTAAACYCCAGTTCAGTATCCTGTAACTGTGGTTTTCAAGTTTATAGCGTTTCCCTCTGTAATTCCATCTAAGTTAAAACTTTACTAAAATAATAATGTAGAACTTATCATGTGTCTATCATTGAAGCTTAATCTATACCAAGAAAAAAATTATCCTGATCCACTCCTTCATGAGGAAAAAAGCCCTTGGCAAATCTGAGTTTTTTAAAGAATGAACCTGAGATCCCTGGGATCCTCTCTGCCATCTCTTTGTTTTTCCAAGRTGAGCACTATGAATGGGATACACCTTCAAGGCTGAAGAGTATTCCTAAATTCCCATTTTTATTCATGGRGATCTGGTCAACAGAGACCAGGGAAGTCAGGGAGGCCTCCAGCCCTTTTAAAAGCGGACATTTACATTTGGAGCTTTATTGGTTCCACTGACTTTACACAAGTGATTTTTCTTTCTTGGCTCTCTGTGAGTTTAGAATCTCGGTTTATATGGCAAGAGCTAAATGTGGGTATTTCAATCTGTGAGATGTTTTTCGTTTCTTAGTTTCTGGTTTTKCTATAATTGAGGAACATCAGTGATTCCCTTTGATTTTTCCAGTGTCACTGTTGTTGCCTGAAATTGGTTGTGCTTCACCTTAAGAATTCCAGGACAAATTTCATCACACCAAGGTGCTTTGAGAATATATTTATTTRATTACTCTCCAATCCTTCATTTTATTTCTTATCCTAGCCAGAATTTCTACTACTTCCTTAATTAAAATTAGYATCTAGTAATAAGGAAGAAAAAGGAATTAAATGTTTTAGCTTTCCCCATGTCACTCATCATCAGCTCACATTCTTGAAAGAGAGGCAGATCAACATCTCCCTTGTTGTCTTCCTTCCTTCTAATCTATTTCCATTGATGTCTGCACAGTTATCCTCCACATCCTTATTCTCAACTATTTCTTTCTTGCTGGAATTGGAGACCATCCTCTCAAGCTCTTTCATAGTTRTTCTATATCCAAATGTGATTCCCAGCTCATTCCAAAGGCTTAGTGGATGCTAACCCATCCTGCTRCTTCCACAGGACATTTTGCCACATTTCTATCCGTCCTTACACTCCAAATGATTCTATTTATTCCAAATTGTTGTTCCAAAAGGGATGAGGTGTCAGGATGCACCTGAACTTCCTGATGTGAGGGTTTTAGGGCAGATTTCCACAGTTGTTTCCGCATCCTTCTCTTCCTTTTTTATTCTTACCTGAGCATTTTCAAGAGATCTCTCCAGTTCARCTCTTCAGTCTTATTGTAACTCTGGGCTAGGTCTGAAGACATCCTTAAAATGTTAATTAAAACACTGTAGTTTTTTCCCTTAGCTTTTTTTCTGACCTGTTGTCTCAATTTTCTAGGCTGGGTTKTACTGAAAAAGTTACAGTTTTTGACCATCCATGCAGTTTCCCCATTCCTGCTGTCTGTTCTTCATTAATCTTTAAACCAGTTAGCAAATGTGCTCAAAATTTAGACCAAAAAAATGCAAGACCTTTTTTGTCTATGATACAAATCAGCATCTTCCTTCTGTGAGACATCAATAACCAGACATGGACAGATATTTGTGAACATCAGGGCCATTTATTTTGGTGGTGAAGAGCTGCTTGTCATGRAAACCTTTGCTTCTCTGTTTCTCAGCCCTTCCTGCTCTGTTCAAAGAAGAGTTAAGAGATGAGGAGGCCCAGGAGGGTGCAGCAGTCACCCTGCGCTGTGAGCTGACCAMACCTGCCCCAGTGGAGTGGAAAAAGGGACACACAGCCCTCAGACCTAGCGAGAAATACAAAATGAGGCAGAAGGACATCACTGCAGAGCTGGTGATCCACAGCCTGACCGAGAGCGATGCTGGCTGTTACACCTGTGTGTGTGGGGACCAGCAGTCCACAGCTTCCTTGGCAGTGCATGGTAATGCCCAGCTCCAGCTGGATGTCATCATTATGGTCTGAATTGTTTTTGTCACCACGGTTGTTTTTATCTGTGCCCAGCTCCTCTGAGTCTGACCTCGCGTGGCGCAACCGCGAGGATGAATTTTGTGTTTTAAGGGTAAAACCTTCCCCCAGTTCCATGCACAAAATGGTTTTAGGACCTGATTTCTAAAGCAGATGTGAAGCCAAGCCTGAAGACACATCCCCTCCTTCCCTTGCCCCTCCCAAGCCCTCACCAGCAGGCTGTGTTTGCTGCTCCCTTTAACCCTGTCCCCATTGCATCCTCAGTGCTGCCTGCAGGCATCCGGGAGAGCCTCAAGGACCAGGAGGTGACCGAGGGTCAGGCGGCCACTCTGCGCTGTGAGCTGAGCAAAGCTGCCCCCGTGCACTGGAGGAAGGGCAGCGCTYTGCTCACAGCCAGTGACAAGTACAAGATGAGGCAGGAGGGCACGGTGACAAAGCTGCTGATCCAGGATGTGGAACTGAGAGATGCTGGACAATACACGTGTGTGTGTGGAGAGCAGGAGACAACGGCAGCCTTGATAGTGCATGGTAAAAATAATGTATATATATATATCTGTATTATTGCGGATTTCTCTGCCAGCTCATTGATATTGGTTGTCTGCTCACCTGTGGCTGAGTTGTTTTGTTAAAGCTGTAAACTCTCTGTAAGATCTGGTTGAATCCAGGCTTTTCTCCTTCTCTCTGTTGGTTTGTCCAATGTCCCAGAGGAAAGCCCCCTGTATTCACCCTAAAGTGTTCTCTGCTGCTGCACCACCCCATCCCTCCCATCCCCCGTGTGCTCTGTGTCATTTTTAATGTCCATAATGTCCATTTTGTGACCTTCAGCCCTGCCAGCCCTTTTCAAAGAAGACCTGAAGGACCTGCAAGCCACAGAGAGCCAAACRGCCACKCTGYGCTGCGAGCTGAGCAAGGCTGCAGCYGTGGTGTGGAAGAAAGGGAACAAAACACTCAGGGCAAGTGAAAAATACATCATGAGGCAGGAGAGTGCCCTGGCTGAGCTGGAAATCCGTGACCTGGAGCTGCAGGATGCAGGAGATTACACCTGTGTGTGCGGGGACCAGCGCAGCACRGCCTCGCTGACAGTGAAGGGTAAATGCAGATGAACGTGCATTTTCTGTTTCTTTGGAGCATCCTCTCCGTGTGTGACATGTTCACCTCTCACMTTTTTCCTGGGAGTTCATTTGTGTCCAGTTCCTGTCCAGCTGTTTAGTTTTGCTCTGGTGTTGCTGAAAAGGTATCTGAGGACAGCACTGTCTCTCCATGCAGGGTTGTAGTTTAAGGGAATTGCACCCAGGAAATGCTCAGATTAGACCAGCTGAGATGTTCTGTCCCTGGCATAAATCCTTCAAATTCCACCTTGAATCCATCCAWCCTCTTGCACTTTGGCCTGTCAGCTCAGCCCTTCTTGTCTTGCTGCTGGATTCGTTTTTCCAGATCATCGTAGCGATAACCTCAACCTCAAMCCCCCCTGATTTGGCCAGATTTGARCTTCAGCTGAGAATTCACGATGCTGATTATTTAGTTTAAGTACACTTTTTGTTGGCTTTCCATTCCCAGCCCTGCCAGTACTTTTCAAGGAAGAGCTGAAGAATGMAGAAGCCCAAGAAGGAGCATCAGTCACTCTGAGTTGTGAATTAACCAAAGAAGCTCCAGTGCAGTGGAAAAAAGGGCCCAAAGTGCTCAAAGCAAGTGGCAAATATCAAATGAGACAGTCTGGCACCACTGCAGAGCTGCTCATCCATGACCTAGAAGTAAAAGATGCTGGAGATTACACCTGTGTGTGTGGTGACCAGAAGACAACAGCAACCTTAACAGTTCATGGTAAAAAGACCTTACTGAAATTGCTAAATAGCTCTCGAGATAGACACCATTCTGAAATTCAGGGTTTTTTCTGTGGGTCAGTAGCTTGTCTCTGTTTTTATCCATTCCTCTTCCTTCATTCTATTTATAACTTATTTTGTCCTGAGAAGGAGTTGCTCGTGGTGAATTTTTGGATTGTTATTAATATGTCCTTTAAAAGTAGAAAGCAAGAAGTTTCTTTCTGTGCAAGTCCCCTCTTCTTGGATATTTACATTTTCCAGCTCCAACCCTGTGGTTCACTTCAGTCCATCACAGTTTTCTCCAAAACACACAGCTTTGGTGTGTTCTTTAGGAACTGGAAAAGGAGAAGTGAGGACTGGGGAGCAGAAGGAGGAGGAGATTCTCTGCTGGGCCACCTGGCCAATGATTCCTCTGAGTGTTCCAGATCCTTTAAACAAGTCAGACATKCAGAGTGAGATGAGAGTTACCATTCCAGAGCTTCTTACCCTAACCCGGGCTTGAGGGATGTGGGATCAACACCTCTGTGTGGGGATCAGGAATACCCTGACAGTTGGGGATTAAAAGGAAACCCAAAACCACACAGGAGTTGTGCTCTTCTTTATCCTGTCAGCTCCCAGTAAACCAATCCRTGAATAAATCCTTATGTTAATAACCTCATTACCTCATTTCTGCTTTCCTCTTATTGAGGACTATCMWTTTWAWKGRRKWAMMWTTYYYMGSYTTKRRGRAMYTKSWTKGRWYSWRRWYCMRKTKKKKYCCCTYCMRRWTTTTYCMAAAAMCTAAGATCTGGCATGGACTTCTCCTGAGGCTTTTGGGGTGCATTCTTTGCATTCTGTACCCCTTTACCCCTTTATTTTGTGAGCAAATGTTAATAATTGSTTTTCTGCAGGTTCTTCTGTCTTTGGGTTGTGATTTCCAAAATGCTTCCCATTAGTAAGAATCAGAAATGCTTATTGGATGTTATAACCCTTCAAACTTCAATTTTTTTCTTCAAATTTCTTCAAAAACTTCAAATTCAAATTCAATSAGTTTTATTTTGCAATCTGACTGTTTTCATGTAGGTGGGGCTGTAATAGTTCAATAAAAACAAACCAGAAAATAACAACAGCAACCTCAAAAAATTTTATTTGTGTGGGTAAAACAGTTTTGTATCCAGCAGAGTTGTTTGTGAGAGCTGTTGCTCTGAGGTCTGGATCTTTCTGTTTTGCACTTTATGAATAACAACAGACACCCAGGGACTGAGCCCTCAGGGTGAGTGAAATCACATCACACTCAAAAAAAGATGTTTTTGGAGTTTCTGAACTCTGTTATGGCTGAGAATATCTATAACAGGCTGAGAAAAAAAAAGGCATGAGGGGAAAAAAATAATGTAAAGAAGGAAATTAGGGTTTTAATTCCATTTTTCTGGTGTTCCTTTGTCCATGTTGCATCCTCCAGCTCTGCCACCGCTCTTTAAGGAGGAGCTGCAGGACAAGGAGGCAGAAGAAGGTGGAGAAGTCTCCCTGCTCTGTGAGCTCTCCAAGGCTGCTCCAGTGGAGTGGTGGAAGGACCAGAGGATCCTCAAAGCGAGTGGGAAATACAAAATGAGGCAGGAAGGGGCCAAGGCAGAGCTGGTGATCCATGGAATAGCTGAGGAGGATGCAGGAGCCTACACCTGTGTGTGTGGAGAGCACCAGACTACGGCTGTCTTGACAGTCCAGGGTAAAGCCCTCCTGACCTCCTGTTTCCTCTGGAAA
This sequence comes from Malurus melanocephalus, assembly GCF_030028575.1. Taxonomy (NCBI): domain Eukaryota; kingdom Metazoa; phylum Chordata; class Aves; order Passeriformes; family Maluridae; genus Malurus; species Malurus melanocephalus. The sequence goes on from NW_026623367.1 coordinate 207,096, forward strand.
CCTCTGTCCTCTGCTCTAAGCTGTTCAATTTTCCACCTCTGTCTGTTCATCCTTATTAACTGAACTTCCTTTAATTTGAAAATTTTCCCTGCCCCTCCTCAMCTGCAGGCTGGAAAACCCCTGTCTGCATTTCTCTGCACCATCCTTTGGTTTTTTCCTTTCCTTTAAACACAAACCTGCTATCCTTCCATCTTTCCCTTTTGCCATTCCTTTCATACCATGTAACCCCATCATTCTTTGGTCTTTCCTTTCCTGAATTTATTCTCTAAACAACAAAACCTGTTTATTCTTTGACATTGCTTCTGGAATTCTCAATATCAACCATTTTATTATAGGGAACAAGGAGTATCCAGAATAAGGCTCTGTTAGTTATGATTTCCTCTGCACTAAGTTATGTTTATTCTGGGCTTTGTGCCCATAACTTCTGTTCTAACACACAAAGATAGATTTCCATTAGGAGAATTACTTTCTAAGGAACGAATAAATGCTTTCTGTGACCTCCTTTTGGTCTTGCTTTGTTGGAAGAATAATTCGCTGGGCAGACAAGCCCTTTAATGCTGCTGAAATGGAAAATGTTCCAAATCAAGGCTGAACCTGTTYTCTAGCCTGGATATTTTAACTTAGTCTCACTGCTCTGGACACTAATWTTGAGATCTGAGATATCCAACTGTGTTAAACTGGTGGATTATCTCATTATCCCATCTAGCTACTGAATGGAGTTACGTGAAGGTCACCACATTTATTTCAAAGATGCAATTTGCAATGGGTACAAGAATTATGTTWAGTGGGGAAAATGTGTTCTGACACAAGAACCCAGGCTGAAATTCAGCATCTGGAGATTTGCTTTGGGAGTCAAGAAGGATCTGTGATCTCTGGATTCACTTCTTCAAGGATATCTCAAGGAAGAAGAGTGAGGATGAGTAGGGAGCTGTGTSAACAGACAGAGAACAGCGGGGCAGCTCTGTGAGTAGGAAAAGAGTGCAAAGCCATGAAGTTTGTGAAGGACACAAACCCAGGTGAATTAAGCAGCTCACAGCTGGTGTTCTTACTTTTCCTGAGGAGGAAAGCAGGTGTCAGTTTGTGGAGGACAGTACAGTTTTGCTGTAGAAAACCATTGTAAACCCAAAAGGATTAGGAGCTCCATCCCCGCCAGAATGTTTTCATTTCTCTTCCCTCTCTTTGTGGCTGATGCTCACCTTTCCTTGACCACTTGCCTCTGTCACAACCTCCAGAACTTTCCCCTGTCACTCCCTCACCCCTCCCAGGAGACACCCTTGGTTTGTAACACATTTTACCTGCATCCTTCAGCCGTGCCTCCATTTTTCCAAGAAGAAATGACCAGCCAGGAGGGGGTGGAAGGAGGAACGGCCACTTGGCGCTGTGAGCTGAGCAAGGCCCCTGCCTGTGTCCAGTGGAAGAAGGACCAGCAYGTCCTCACCTCGGGCCCCAAGCACAGCATGAGGCAGGAGGGACGTGTGGTGGAGCTGGTGGTGCATGACCTGGAGCTGGRTGACAGTGGGGATTATTCCTGTGTGTGTGGAGACAAGAGCAGCACGGCCGCCCTGACAGTGCACGGTAACGTAATCCTCGGGGTGAGCGCCCTCCAAACCTTCCCACGTCTCTGTTGTCATGGTCTGTTCCCATCCCTCTCTGTTTGTTTGGGCTTCTGTGTTCCTTTGGACTCCCTGTGCTTCCTCCTTTTGTTGGAATTGGGAAAAACGTTCCCTGTTGGTGTTTGTTCCCCTCAGCTGTGCTGGTTCATCTCACTTCCCTTGCCCTGATGCAGTGTCCAGGGAAGCTGGGGGACATTTTCCATTGTGTCCCACTGGCCTGGATCAGGGCTTGGCATTGCCCCATGAAGCCACTCCCCCAGGAACCTCGCCGAGCTGCTTTTTAAGGAAAATTCACCCTCTCTGTGGTAACTCCTTTCAGCACTGCCTCCAGARTTCAAGAGAGAGCTGAAGGATGTGGAAGCTGTGGAGAATGGCACGGCTGCTCTGCAGTGTGAGCTGACAAAACCTGCYGAGGTGCAGTGGAAGAAAGGGCAGGACGTGCTCAAAGAGAGCAGCAAACATGAAATGAGGCAGGACGGGGCTGTTGCCAAGCTGATYATCCATGAGCTGCAGGAGGAGGATGCTGGAGTTTACAGCTGCGTGTGTGGAGATCAGCAGACAGCTGCCACGCTGACAGTCAAGGGTAAAAAACAACACAAAAAGGGGAAAAGGTTCTCATGTTTTCTGAAAATAATACCAGTTGGGGTTTAGTGTTGCCAAAGGAAAAGGTTGTAAATCCCAAGGTGTGCAGCATAACCTGGTCTGTACAGCTCTGGGAGGGACCAGGAAATGGGAATTGTAGAACAGAACTAAATGCTTTTTTTCAGTGTGTTTCTGTCAGGATAATTGTAATCTCTCCTGCAAGTGGCCTGTCTTAAGCGGGAATCTGAACTCTTAAAATTCCCTGCCTTAAAAGGGAGCATGAACTCTTGCAACTCTTTGTCTTAGGAGGGAATCTGAACTCTTAAAGTCTCCTGCTGATCTTCAGAACATCTCTGCAGTGATCAGGGCAGCACACTGGCTACTTTTACAGTAGGAAACTATAATTCCATTTTTAGATCATAGATTAGATTAAGATTCTATATATATTTCATGGCGAATTTAACTCCTTGAAATCCACTTCTTGCTCTGCAGATATTCCTTTTACTTCTTTGGGGAARTAACCTTGCAGTCTGAATCTAGAGCTGAGGTTCAGAGGTTCAGAGATATCTGAAAAAAAAATAATCTCTTTTGGTGCTTTCATTTTCCCTCTCCTTCCATTTTCCCCAGCCCCAGCTGCAGCAGACAAATCACATTTCTATTTTATAGTCCTACCAGCCCTTTTTAAACGAGAGCTTCAGGACACCGAGGCAGAGGAAGGCGGCACAGTGACACTGAGATGTGAGCTCACCAAACCCAAGGCTCCAGTGGAGTGGAGGAAAGGGGATGTCACCCTCTACCCTGGTCTGAAATACGAGATGAGGCAGCAGGGCTGTGCTGCTGAACTGGTCATTTGTGACCTGGAAGTGGACGATTCRGGGATTTACACCTGCGACTGCGGACAGCAGCGGACAGCGGCCGTGGTGGCCGTGCATGGTAGGCAGGGTGGTGACCCTGGGCTCCACAGGGCTGCAGTGAAAGGAGCTTCTCCTGGGGTTCTCTGTAGCCATCGATCTGTTTGGCTGCTGGTGCATGCCTCAATCAATGTTCTTCTTGGCCATGTCTTGTGGGCAAGGTAGAAAGGTTCTCCTTGCAGTGTCTGGAGTGATTARTGAGCGTCAAAGCAATTAAATCACAGAATCRTAGAATAGTTGGGGTTGGAAAGGACCKTAAAGATAATSCATTTCCATCCATGCCATGGACAGGGACRCTTTCCACTAGACCAGGCTCTTCAGAGCCCAAACCAACCTGGCCCTGAAGGTTGTCATTATGTCAAAATACGGTGAACCTCCTGCCCTGAGTGCAGGGAGTGTGGCTGAATATGGGAATGGTGTAAGGGATGCCTAATTGGATGTAATGCCTGCTTGGGATAGTAAGGGATGCACCAATTAGGGGATAAGGGATTTCTGTGACATGTGARTGCATTGTAAGGTTTCTGGAAGCTTTGAACTTCAGGTGCAAATACTGACTGCAGACAGCTCAAATTCACACCTGTTTTCCTCCACTCCTTCTGCCATCCACAGCAAGGCCTTGCCTGAAATATGGGTTTCCCCTCCCATTTATCACTTCACTGTGATCTCTTACCAAGAGATAAATGCTAGCTTGATCTTTTATATGTTGATAGAAGCTTTASTTGGGGAAAATACTCTTTCTTTAATATTGCAAACTCACAGACCTCTCTTAAGGGACAAAGATTTTGTGTGGGAGGCCATGATCTGATGGTCTTTGCCTAAAGCATCCAAAGTTGGCATGGAAACTCTTCTATAGGGAWGTCTGACTCCTTCAGACCCCAAACCAGGCTTTTCTGCCTGATCTCTTTCATACCASATCTTTCCTAACTTCACCTGCACTCAGCTTCTGGTTCCCTCAGTAGTTCAAGAAAGATTCTGCCAAGACAGGTTTGCAGCTCAAGATTATGGAATCATTAGGATAAACCACATCTGAGGCATGATGATAGGACTGGGTCCTTCTTGGACTAAAACACCCTTGAAATGATTTCCTCTCAAATTTTACAGCACTGCCCGTCACATTTAAGCAACCTTTACAAAATAAAGAATTTGAGGAAGGAAGCACAGCCACGTTCTGCTGTGAGCTGTCGAAACCGMGTGCTGCAGTGGAATGGAGGAAAGGAGGAGTGGGGCTGCAGCCCGATCAGAAATACGAGATGAGGCAGAGGGGATGCCTGGTAGAGCTCCTGATCCACAATCTCAAATTAGAAGATACAGGAGAATACAGCTGTGACACAGGGGAGCAGGAAACCAGGGCAGCTCTGAGCGTGAAAGGTACGTGGTGTGAGCTGACTCCTAAAGGAACACATTTCTCCAACAGGCAAAACATCCTGCTCAGTATGAATACTTTAATTACATTATTCTTTTGCTCTATATATCAGATGAAAAGGAAAAGTCTTTTCCTTTTCATCTGATATATATTAGGATTTTTTTTTTTTTTAAATGAGATTGGAAGAGGATGATGCTTTGTTCTTCCAGTGCTGTGTTTGAGTTTTGGATTCTAACAGGAAATACCTTTAAGCTTTGTGCCTGAGGAGAAATTAAAGAAAGAGCAATGATCTAACGTAACATCTGGAACTTTCACGTGACATGTTGTTTAAATAATTAAAAAGAATATTTTCTTTCAAATCCTRTAAGAAGACAGACAAATACCTCCCTGGCCTCTCAAGGCTGCCCATGGAGTTTTGAAGTTCTTTGCTCTTGTGATCATTGTGGGATCAACTGGGGGATAAAATCATTCCATGAATTCACTGCTGGGAAGGATCTGAGTCAAGGAACAAAGGAAATTAATGTTATGAGTTCCARTGGATACTTCTGATGCAGGAAGATCTCCAAGTGGCTCCAGGAAAATTAGAAAATATGGATCCTTCCTAGGAATATCGCAGTGAAAAGCAGAGTATCTTGTTCTCCAAGTGTCRGTCTAACTGTCTTAACCAGGACTTCACTCAGGATTCAATAAAAGCTCCTGTTGCTTCCTTTTTTTTGTTTCTTTTAGCTCTGCCAGTTCTTTTCCAAAAGCAGCTCAAAGATGAGGAGGCAGAAGAAGGAGCTGCAGTGAAATTCCAGTGTGAGCTGACAAAGGAGAACGCGGCAGTGGAGTGGAGGAAAGGCACCGTGGAGCTCTTCCCCTGTGCCAAATATGAAATTAAACTGAGTGGTCGCACAGCTGAGCTTGTGATTCACAATGTAGAGCCAGAGGATGCCTCTGATTACACTTGTGACACAGGAGACCAGCAGAGCACTGCAATCCTCAGAGTGAATGGTTAGCATYGCTCCCAGCTGGGATGGAGGAGGAGAGGCACTGGTGAAACTGTGGGAATGGTATAATTTATCCCAGAAATTAAGATAATGAAGATAAAAGGTGCCCAATCATAAAGGAGAGTGCAGGGAAGTGGATCTGGAGGGACAGGGTTCCTACCCCTTCCTCTGATGTGATAAAAGCAAGAAATTCTGCGTCGTGGGGGTTTTGAAATATTAACACAACTCTTTTTGGTGTTTTGCAATTTTGCTGGCTCACCTGAATCAATAGCAAATTACATATAATTTAAAAGAGCATTTTGAGGTTGCTATTTTAACCTTCCTGTGAAGATCCCGAGAATGTTGTGCTTAACCAAATCAGTAATAATGTCTGTGATTGATCACAGAATCACAGAATGGGTTGCTGGCCCAACCCCTCTGCTCATGAAGGGCCATCCCAGCACTATCTGTGAAACATCTGTGGTTGTCTCAAACAGCTGGGTGAATTTGTGGCTTTGATCTAAGCCATAACCATCCAAACTCCACCTTTTGGCTGAATCTGACCCAAAAAGCATCCACAGGGTCAATTTGGGGTGCAAGAGCCCTGTGATTGCTTTACCTGTCTCACAGCAGTGTTTACACTGGAACCACAAGCGTTGAAATTCCTGTTTTCCCAACTGCTTACACACCCCCCTTGGATACTCCCTTTGTGTTTCCATCAGTGACAAGCTGTTGGCTGAGCTGTTCCATTCTCTGCTTGTATAAATGTCCATTTGTGCATCATCTGGAAGGACTCAGCAATGATGATCCAGGTCTTGAAAAGATAGCTGAGAAATCAGAAATTGGTTTAGAGCTTTACATCATTGAGGTGCTGAAAATCAGGAGTATTTGTGTAAAAATGAACAGATTTGCTCTGGTTTAAACAGAAAGTGTCAGGTTTTGCTTACTCAAAATCTTAGTGTGTTGGAGCTTCCCAGATCCAGAGTAGATCCATAAAAGGTGTGATGTGGATGTCTTGGACTTTATGGGATATAAAGATATTTGGGGAGCTTTCTGATGCTCTGGATATACACAATGTGAGTCTGTTTGTAGGGGGGAAAAAGTGGTTTTGTTATTGTATCACCACTTAATGCAAAATTGTTCTGCATCACCAGCGCTGGGCAGACCTGGCATCCGAGCAARCAGCTCATGCATTATTTATTTATTCCTCATTTCACAGCCATCAAACCCCAGCTGAAGCAGCAGCTGAGGAATGAGGAAGCAGAAGTGGGAGGAACAGCCAGGCTGCGCTGTGAGATTTCCATCAGCAAGGCAGCAGTGGAGTGGAGGAAGGATGGAGTGCTCCTGCGCTCCAGCTCCAAGTATGAGATGTGGCAGGACGGGACCCTCCGGGAGCTCCGCGTTCACCACCTGGAGCCTGGYGATGCTGGAGAATATTCCTGCAAGGCTGGAGACCAGACCAGCTCTGCCAAGCTCACCGTGAAAGGCAAGACCTGTGTGCTGGGACCACATTTACACTTTAGGAAACTAAGATTTCACAGGAAGGGTATTGATGCCTCAGGATTCCAGATTCTCTATTTTCTTGTCTCTGAAACCCTGTAATTCTTTAATGGGTAACTCCAGACTCCACAGACAGTGCTGAGCTCCTGCTCTCCCATTTTTACACAAAACCATTCCTCTGCAGCCCTAAACTCAAGGACACCTCACTATGCCAGGCCCCAAGAGATGGAAACAACAGAGAATTGGGGGAGCCAGCTTGGAGTCAATGACTGCATTGGCTGAGCTGGAATTGGAGGATTCAGCCCCAATGTGCAAATGGACAAAACTGAGAAAGGGTGAAAAACTCGTGAGCCATTGTCCATTGTGGGTGCAGCCCCTGGGTGGGCTGGGACTGCCCTGAATGCACCAGAAGGCCCTGCAATAAATAGAACTGCTTTTTATTCTCTGAATTCTGTCCAACCTCTGGTTTAGCTAAGCTCGATAAGGTATYAGAATCATAAAAACTCTTATGGTCAGTGGATGCACTGAAGCCAAGATTAACTTGGTAGACAGAAGGGGATGAGGCAGCTGTAACCTGTGACTCATGGTTTGGAATATTTGCTTGACATGAGATGCAGGGGAGTGAACAGATGGTCCAGCCCCAGCCTGCAGTCACACGGCAGCTGCATCTGGCCTTGAAATCACTGCAGAGCTGAGGCTGCACCGGTGCTGTGGAACAAACACCCGCAGCATCTCCACAGGCTACTCCACGTTGTGATCCCCTGCATATCTCACCCTGCTGCACCATTTGTTGTGCAGATGGTGACCTTGGCTGTGGGAATATCCACTGGGCTTGCTCAGAGGGACACTGGGCTGCTTTTTAATGGTTGGACTCAATGATTTTGGAGGTCTTKTCCAAYATTRGTGCTTTTATRATTCCTTTTGTATTCCCCAGCGGATTTGGGGTATATACAGCTTCTGCCTGCTGGGGGTTGTCTGTGTGCAGGTTCCCAGCTGGCACAGAAGCAGGACTTRGGCAAACTGCAGTGCAGAACCCCTRTGCTCACATTAATCCARTGAGTCCTGCTGGCAGGACAAAGCCAGCCAGAGCCTCAGCCAGTCTGGAGCATCAGCATGGAGTAAATGCAATTCTGTTSACAGAAATAGAATAGAGAGGATCAGGCTTTGATGTGATCCTGTGAAGATGTCTAAGTGCAAATGGAACAAATTAAAAAATYGTGATTTTGGCATCTGGCATTCATGCCTTGTTCACCCAATTAGAGTATCAAGCATAATTAAAAAAATTAATATGCAGTGTGTYTCTGAGCAAGGACAAGTGGTAAAGCCACTGTCCAAAAGTCATTTGTGCTGCTGCCAAGTACTCTGAAAGCAGAGCTTTAAATGTGATTTGAGARGCTGTGCTGTCCGTAGTCTTGGTGGTCCTTGAAGGACAAGGGGCTGAGCAACCTGGCCCTGCTTTGAACAGTGGCTGGAGCAGGTGACTTCCAAAAATCCACTGCAGCCTGTGTTATTYACAGTTCCATGATTTGATCCATATTTTCCCTTTCCTTTCCCACTTCTGCCTCCTCGCAGAGCCTGACGTGACCATTGTGAGTGGCCTCAGGGACATGGTGGTGTCCGAAGGGGACGATGTCACCTTTCGGTGCCAGGTTTCCCACGAGAACGCCAGGGATGTCGAGTGGAAGCTGCAGGATGTGGGTCTGCAGAACAACGAAATGAAYGAGATCTCAGTGGAAAAAGGGAAGATCCACACCCTGACCCTAAGGAAGGTGACTGAGCAGGACATTGGCACCGTCACTTTCCGAGTGGGACCCTACACGTCAACGGCAGAGCTCACAGTGAAAGGTGAGGGTTCAGTATGGGGTGGAACGGGATCAGTGGGAACAGGGGAGGTTTTCCTTATGCTGACAGTAAATTTAAAACCAAAATTCACCCCTTGTTGKCTCCTGTCTTTGGGGTGCTTGTGCTCCAAAGCATCTGTGACTGCAATCCCCACAGATGGGCAGGGGATGTGTCCCCTGGGCCCTGAGGCTCCCTGATTCCTGAAAATTCCTGAAATTACTGCCTTGGCTTCACTGCTTCGATGGATAGACCTGGAATTTTCACTGCTTCCATTCCCCCTTTTAGAACCTCAGGATGATTTGGAGGAACATTTAAAGGTCATGTGGTCCAATCCCTCTGCATTGAGCAGGGACACCTTCAGCCAGATCAGCTTGCTCAGATCTGTTTTTCTATTTCTTTCATTCTCTGAACATTATTTTGATGTAACTTTCCATCCAACATACTTTTCCTTCCCTCTTAGAATCTTCTTTTAATCCCTCAGTAAATAACTGAGTATTTTTTAAATGCTCAACCATTTGGCTGTAATTTCAATGCCACGGGAAATGAGAYGAAGGTGCCTGGAAAACAAAGAAAGCAAAGAAAACAAAACAAAGAAGGCAAAGCAAACAAATCCTTTGCTTTGTTTGGAATTTCAGTGCCACCTCCAGTCTTTCAGGAGAAATTGCAGAGCATGGAAGTGCAGGAGGAGGACACAGCKATCCTCTGCTGCCAGCTCTCCCAGYCCAGTSCTGAGGTGAAATGGGAAAAGGGCCCTCAGGTGATCACCCCAARCTCCAAGTATGAGATTAGGCAGAAGGGAACAGTCCTTAGTTTAAAGATTATTCACTTAAAACCAGAAGCCCCTGGCAAATACATCTGTGCTACTGGAAATGAGCAAACTAGAGCCACTTTGACTGTTAAAGGCAGGTTGTGTTGGGGTTTTTTCAAGATGAGGAACTCTCTTCTCTCTTAGTTTGACTCTGCCAAGAGGATTCAGTCTCCTGTCCTTGACTTCAAATGTACTGAGCTGTCAAAAAGCAGCTGAGTCCTTTTGATTTCAGAAGTCCTGGGGTGCCCTGAGCAAGAAAAAATGCAGGGACCCAGGTGCTGTAATTGCTTCCACGATGTGAGACAATCTCACAATCTCAGAGTCTATGGCCTCTGGCCACTCAGAAAATCAGGGCTGGAGCTAAAATTAAATTAGGACTATTTTGGATGCTTAAGCATCCCTTGAGCTGTAGTTGTCCTGGAAAAATGGTGATCCAGGTGAAATTATTCAAACTTGGACACTCAATCCCAGCTAACAAGCAAGGCACCTAAACAATCCTGGTGCCAAAGGTCTTTAAAATAGGTATAATGTGCCAATGTATCTGKTTTTTTTTCCAATCTAATCTGATACAAATACAACATTAAGGTGACTTTCTGAGATACATGATTAGGAAAAACAAAAATGAGCCAGGATATTGTTAAATTCCACCTTTTGAAATATCCCTGAGGGCTCCCCTATGAAGGGCACACACCTGCCTGCTCTTGGACTGACTCCTCAACTCAAGGATACCAGAATATTGGTACTGAAAGCAGGTCCTTTAATGGTGTTTGCCCATTTTTGCCTCTCTGTGTGGTCACAGCCACTCCAGCAYTCCCTGAAAAAAAATCCAAACCCAAGAAATTGAGGAAGCCTCTGCARTCACACTGTAAATACCAATTTCAACAATTGACTGAATATATACATATGTATTAAAAAATACCAGCAAGTGTGGAGCCACCGAGGTACTTCCAGTGAAGCACCTGGATTCGAGGAGTTAATCTTCTACATGTGGCGCTTCAGAAATCCATTCATCAAAACTCCACCTTGACCCATTGATGATGACATCAATGGAGAGACTTCCAGGGTTCATTTCTGTGCTGRGTCCAGTTTTCAAATAAGGAATATCATATTAGGAAGTTTCTGCATGCACTCTCCCAAGTACACAAGAACTTGGATGTCAGGAGTAGACTTTTGAATTGAGCTTTTTAAAGTTTTTGAGTGACTTTGGAGATACACACTCTGAGGGTCAAGACCCTGTATCCATTCCTGTATCCCATATCCTCACATTCCTGTGTGAGAAGGATCATAATCCTAGAGATGCTCGTGAATGTAGAGTCCAGTGACTCTTCAGGAGTGCTCAAAGCTCCTGGAAATCCGGCACTTGCTGTCATTCCTTGCTTTCCTTTTAAACTAATTTGGGAATTGAGCTTGAACTAAATTTGGGACAGCACCGGAGTTCCATCAAACACAAGGCTTAGGTACGSAGTGAGTAATATCAACATGATGTTTACTTTCTGATTTCTCTTGGTTTAGCCTCTCCAGTCACCTTCACACAGCCACTCCAGAGCCAACAAGCTGAAGAAGGTGGCACTGTCACTCTGAGGTGTGAAATCTCCAGATCCAACRGTTCTGTGCAGTGGAAGAGGGCGGGGACGGTTCTGCGCCCCGGTGACAAATACGAGATGCGTCAGGCGGGGTCGGTGGCRGAGCTGACCATTCACAACCTGAGCGAGGCCGACGCTGGGGASTACACCTGTGACACAGGGGACCAGCAAACCACGGCAGCAGTGCACCTCAGAGGTGGGGCTTTGCATGGGGAAGAGCTGGGCAGAGCTTGGTACCATGGCAGGGGCACGGGATTGAGTAATTGGATAGCTAAACATTGTCCCATGCTCGAGGAGAATCACGGGGATCTCAGAGATATGGGCAGTTTCACAGGGATAAGAACTGGGTCAGTGACCTCTAGAAATGGGTCCCTTTAGTCACTGATTCTGTGGTTTAATGATTAATTTCCACCCATGGAAATCTGTTTATTGTTTTTTCACAGCTTACAGATGGTGGTTACACACATTAAATATCTTTATACACACAACATCCTTTTTACATTGCTATTTATATGTGCATACTATAATAGTATAATACATGTGTTGTGCACATGTGCATAAAACTTGCATCTGTAAGACTGTAACACATTGCTACATGCCTGTGTACCTACATTTCCATGAATTTAGAATCACAGAACCACAGAATGGTTTGGGTTGGAAAGAACCTTCCAGATAATCTACTCTCAACCCCCTGGCATGGGCAGGGACACCTTCCACTATCCCAGGGTGCTCCAAGCCCCATGTCCAACCTGGCTTTGGACACTTCCAGGGATCCAGGRGCAGMCACAGCTTCTCTGGTCACCCTGTGCCAGGGCRTCCCCACCCTCACAGGGAGGAATTCCTTCCTAATGTCTAAGGTAATCCTGGCCTCTTTCAGTTTGAAAACATTCCCCCTTTTTTCTGTCACTATCTTCTCCCACAAAAATCCCTCTTCCTYCTCTTTATAAGCCCCCAAAAGCCTTCTCTTCCAGGCTGAGCAYCCCCAGGTTCAGTATTTAGGGCTTCAAATAACAGTATCACAGTCCAGTCAAGAAAGAGCATAACAAAATGTTTAACCCAGGAAACATYACTTGAAAATAGATCTCCAACTCTGTTGCCCTTTCCATAAAGAGCCAGCAGCAGCCACCATCGTGGAGAGGCTGAAGGATGTCACCACCTACGAAGGACAAGACGCGGTGTTCGAGTGCCGCCTGTCCCGGGAGACAGCTCAGGATGCCCAGTGGTTCCTGGGGGATGTTCCCCTGCAATCCAACGAAATGAACGAGATCAGGGTCCAAGGGACCCGGCACAGCCTGATCCTCAGGAAGGTGACTCTGGAAGACTGTGGGTCCGTCAGTTTCAAAGTGGGGCAGCATTCRTCAGCAGCACAGCTGAAGGTCCAAGGTGAGCAGCCTCATGCAGAGAGGGGYGGAGGAGGTACTGATGGCACTGCTCTGACTCATGCAGAGGTGTACTGAGGATTAGGGAAATGTTAGGAGCTTCTGTTAATCTAATTTAGCATTTTAGAGAGGTACAGCCGAGCCAGTCGTTTCAGTCAGTTTTATTGTACGTGGAGTGAAGATTAATATTAACATCCTTTGATGTTGTTTGATAAAGTAATTAATATTACCATCCTTTGATGTTATTTGGTATAATAATTAATATTAACACCCTTTGAAGACCCTCCAACTAAGCAGCTAATCATATGTCAGAATCAATGCTGAAGAATCTCAGGAATATGGTCTGAGTTAATCTCCTACTTAGGATGCTTTTAGATCACATTTATTAAAAAAAGTGTGAAAACTCGGAAAAACCTTTTTGTCAAGTGATGTAGAATGATTTTTGAGAGATGGCCTATACTTTATGCTGTTCGTTCCTCCTCCATCCGGTTCCAAATGTAACTGCAGCCACCCAGCCCTTCCCCGGGGTGATGCTGGGTGAGGCTGTCACAGCAGCRTCGGTCCCCTCTCCCCACAGCTGCCTCGGTCACCTTTGTGAAGGAGCTGCACAACCTGGAGCTGCAGGAGGGTGGCACCGCTCAGCTGTCCTGCGAGCTGTCCCAGCCCGATGTCCCCGTGGAGTGGAAGAAGGGCTCGTCCGTGATCCGCTCCAGCCACAAGTGCAGCATCCATCAGGAGGGGACCGTGCACACGCTGCTCATCCGCGACCTGAGCCGCGCCGATGCCGGCGAGTACAGCTGCCACACGGCCGCTGGCAGCACCACGGCCACACTCGAGGTTAAAGGTATGGTTTTCTCTCTGCCCGGCAGCGCTGAGAGGAGGGAACATCGATTTGTAGAGCTCTCTACTACAAGAAAGATAATGATTAGTGGAGAAAGTGCAGCAGAATCCACCGAATTTTTCAAGGGGCCGTAGCACATGGAGTACGTGGACAAAATGTGTTGTGACAGGACAAGGGGCAATGGTTTTGAACCAAAAGAGGGACAATTTAGATCAGATGTAAGAAAGATGTTTTTTTTTGCAGTGAGGATGGTAAAATAATTGGCACAGCATGGCCAGAGAAGCTCTGGCTGCCCCTGGATCCCTGGCAGTGCCCAAGGCCAGGTTGGACAGGGCTTGGAGCACCCTGGGATAGTGGAAGGTGTCCCTGCCCAGGGCAAGGGATGGMATAAGGTGATGGTACCCTCTAATTTAAACAATTCTGGGGTCTAAGTGTAAGCAGAGGCAAGGGCAGCTGTGTTTGTGAACTGGGAAAGGGAGACCTCATTGCTGTCTGCAGCTTCTTAATGCAGATCTGCAGAGCAGGGATRCACAAAGCTTGCTTGGAGTGCTCAGAAAACAGATGAGAGGCAAAAAATGCAAGACGCAGTGAAAGACATTCAGATTAGAAAAAAATCCATCCTTTCACAGCGAAGGAGTGGTCAGACATTGGAACTGAGACCCGGAAGAGTGGAGGAATCTCCATTCATGGAGGACTTCCAAAAGTTATTTCAAGTCTTATTTATTCTGTTATTGATTCCTGGCTGCATGATCGGAAACCTCCAATTATAACCCTGAATTTATATATYCTATATATATTCTAATATTCTAATATAGTCCACATATATTATTATATTGTATCATATATATGTATTATAGATATAATTCTATTTTGTATTTATTATTCTATTATTAGTTTATATATTCTGTATATTCTATGTATTCCAGTGTTCTCATATGTTCTAGACATTGTAATATTATATCCTAACATATATATATATACACAATATGTACAATTATATATAATTGTATATATAATATACATATATATATAATATACGTATATATTATATATATAATATAATATACGTATACATATATATATAATATAATATACGTATATATATTTTTTTATTTTATATGTATTTGTATGTCCTTGGAGTGCTTTTATCCTGTTCTGCAATTTTATTTCAAGGATGGACAGCTATCTGGCCTTCAGTAATAACTGCTGAAATTAGCTGGGAATTCTTTGTGAAAAGAAGTCTGGGATAGAGGGAAAGAAATGTAGCTCACACAGAAATCAGTTTTTTTCTGCTGATTAATTCCTCTTCCTTCTCTGTCTAGCTTTGACCAAGGAATCCCTGGAAACTCTCCTTAGGGAAATGCAACCAGAGCTGTCTGTGAACTCCATGAACGGCTCTGCCCATATTTTAAAAATAAAGCATTGCTCCATTTTCTATTTCTGCCTCACCCATTTTTCTCCTCTTTGCACCTTCCCAGGGCTGCCCACACTGTTCAAGCAGTGGCTGAAGAACGAGGAGGTGGAGGAAGGGCGCACGGCCGTGCTGCGCTGCGAGCTCACGCAGCCCCACGCGCGCGTGGAGTGGAGGAAAGGGGACACGGTGCTGCAGCCCGGTGACAAGTACGAGTTCCGCCAGGAGGGCACRCGAGTGGAGCTCCTCATCTACGAGGCTGAGGCTCAGGATGCTGGAGATTACACCTGTGACTCGGGGGATCAGCAAACCACAGCCTCGCTGCAGGTCAAAGGTAGGACAGGGCTTGTTTGGGGGCACGGAAGTCCTGGCTCTGTCTGTCCTTCACAGAGGGATCTCAGAATCATTCAGGCCAGGCTGGATGGGGCTCTGAGCCTCCTGCTCTGGTGGAAGCTTCCCTGCTCATGGCAGAGGGTCCTAACTRGGTGATCTTCAAGGTCCCTCCCACCCAAACCAATCTGGGATTTAGGTTGGAAAAGGTCTTTGAGATCACTGAGTCCAATCATTAACACAGCAATGCCAAGCCCRCCACTAAGCCATGTCCCCAAGTGCCACATCCACATGGAAATTTTATCAYTGAATTGTCACTGATATTCTGTATCTGTGAAATTAAACTGAGGTATTTCACCGCACCTGGAACAAGCCTGTTTTAAACTGAGCCTTTGTATCTCTTATACAGCAGCCATGAATTGTGGCTTTTAGCCTTTCTCTAGTGGCTGTGGTTTTGGATTTTCTACTTTTATTTGTTTTATACTAAGAATTCCATGGTTTGGGATTTTACAGTTTTATTCACTTTGTACTAAGAATTCCATGCTTTGGGATTTTACAATTTCATTCACTTTGTGTTAAGAATTCTATGGTTTTGGATTTTACAGTGTTGTTCATTTTGTGCTGAGAATTCTATGTCTTTTAGATTAGGCTATACATTTAGATTGTGGGTTTAGTCACCATGACCAACCCCTGCTCAGCGCAGGTGGTTTCAGAGATTAAATACCCAAAGTCTCATGTTCCAGCTGAGGGAATTGGGKTTTTTTAACCTGGAGAGAAGGAGGCTTGGGGGAGATGTTACCACTCTCTGAAACTGCCTCACAGAAGGAGGTAGCCAGGCAGAGGTTGGTTTATCCTCACAAGTAACAAACAAGAGGAAATGGCTCAAGTTGCACCCCTGGAGGTTTAGATAGGATATTAGGAAAAAATTCTTCACTGAAAGAGGGTTCAAGCGTTACACAGACTGCCCAAGGAAGCAGTGGAGTCCCCATCCTTGGAGATATTCCAAAGATGTGTAGATGTGGCACTTGGGGACGTGGTTTAGTGGTGGATTTGGCTGTGCTAGATTAAGGGTTGGACTTGATGATCTCAAAGGTCTTTTCCAGCCCATGGGATTCAGCCTCTCAGTGCTGGGATTGGTATTGCTGTGTTTTCACTGAGAGTGATGGGTATGGCCATGTGCAGAGCTTCAGGGGCCCCGTTACCTCTGGTAGCCCTTTATGGAGCAGCACTGGACACCTTCAATATCAGCAGCTGATCCCGTGAGTGTCTGGCTGTGGCCAGCAGGCAAACTGTGGTTCAGAGAGAAGGGAGCAGCCCAGCTGCACAAGTGACAAGCAGCTCCTCAGCCCTGGGCGCTGTCACTGATGCAGTTGCTTCTCCACCACAGTACTGCCAGTGCTGTTTAACAAAGAGCTGAGAAACGTAGAGACTGAAGAAGGGGGAACGGCCRTCTTGCACTGTGAGATCTCCAGGCCGGACGCTCCCGTTGAGTGGAGGAAAGGAGGGCTGGTCATCCAGCCCAGTGACAAGTACGAGGTGAAGCTGAAGGGCAGCGTAGCTGAGCTGATCATCCATGGTGTAGAGCCTGATGACTGTGGGGATTACACCTGCAGCACTGGATACGAGATCACCACGGGCTCTGTGTATGTGCAAGGTAAGGTKGTGAAATCTGGTGGAATTGCTCCGCTTTTGCTGCCTGGATTTCTTACTCCAAAATCTTTGACAGTAGCTGGCCAAACAGCAGAAAGTCCATTTATTTCCTGATTCCAGTGAAGATATAAATACTCATCTCCAGGCTGAGGTGGGACCAGTATTTTTAAGTTAAACTAGTTCTAAGTGTTTGCCATACTGTGTAACAGAGCAGATGGTGGTACTGCTGGAAAACTTGGAGCAGTGGTCATAAAAAATACTGAAATTCTTGTTATAACTGATTTTTAGCTTCTATAATTGCTGATATTCTTCCTACTCCTTTAAAACTCCCAAGTGAACATTTAAATCTTTAAGTACCTCTCTGCYTCCTGCTTCATACAGCATCATCAGGTGGTTACAACACAGGGGAGCCAGGCATGACCTGAGCATGGAGTGGAGTTTCCTCCCAGTGAAATGATGTTTGCAGATGCACACGCTGCTCTTGCAAGCAACTGCAGGGATGGAAGGTGGTTTCTAAACTCCCTTCAAGAAGATTTTAGCTGTTTTTCCTCAGAAAAGCACTACAGCTTTAATTCCCCTGGATGCCTTGCATTCGGGCTGGGGTCGGTTCTGCAGGGAGCGACTTGCACGTGTCTGTTTTTGTTTTCCTTTGGCACCTTCTCTTGCTCTGTCATGCAGAAGAAGCAGCAGTGATAGTGTCTGGTTTAAGGAGCACAGATGTGTTTGTGGGCGAGTCAGCCACATTCACCTGCGAGCTCTCACACCCGGGCGTGAAGAACGTGCAGTGGTGGCTCGATGGGACCCCCCTCCACAACAACCTGGTGACCGAAATCTCTGAGCAGGACGGCAGGATCCACACTTTAACCCTAAATGACGTGGCGTGCCACGACTCGGGCACTGTCACCTTCAGAGCTGGGTCGCTTATATCTTCAGCTAAATTATTAGTCAAAGGTATTTCCCTGTCAGAAAGAAACACGTGGCCACCTGTGGACTTGCTCTGTGCTGGTGCTTCTGCCCTTCAGGCTACCCTTACCAAATCCCTTCATGGTTCTTCTGTGCCCTGCAAGTCACCCACTCTCACCCCAGAAGTCTTCCAGGTACAACCACACTGAATTTTGCCGTGGTTCAGGTGAGGGAGGGTTGCAGGGTCTGAGGTGCTGCTTTCACCTGATGTCAAAGAAGACATGARCATAAACATCTGTAGTAGCACCTGCGTTTTTTAACCTCACTTCATCTTTTTTTTAATAATGCCACAAAATCTTATGGACATGATAATTCACAGAATTGCCACCGTGCTGCTCCACAGCTGGTTTTGAGCTCAGCACATTGTCAGGACAGGACTTTGAGCTGTTCTTGGAAACCAAAGGATGTGTGGCATTCCAGTAACAGACACAAAACACGCCTCATTTTTCAAAGCTCATCCCTCCTCTGGTAAAGCTTTCTGGCGTGTTAAATAATAGTTTTCTCATTTGGTAAGGGTAGCCAAAAGCTGCAAATAACACTGAGCTCCAGACTTGATAAAGCAAGCTCCTTCCCACCCAGTCCTTTTACAGCCTTGGGGAAAATCTGTTATTTTTCAGACAATATTAATGGTTATACCTTACTTAGAAAATGGATATATACAGAGATTGTAAAGTGTTAAAAGGTCTTTATTCAAATCTGCTCCCTGCTATAACTGGGTGATAACAGGAATTCCACAACATGGAATTGTAGTCAGTGGTTGATGTCTCCTTCTCTGCATAATGACTCCCTTGTATATTCAGAAAATTTGGTCTTCTGCAAAGATAAAATGTGAAATCACTTCTTCATGACATAGATTGATGCAGTGACAACACACTGTGCAATCCCTGCAAGTCCTGTGTGTGTTTGCATCAATTTCCAAAGACAAGCTGGTTCTGAGCTCTCCAGGCAAAGAATTCCAGTGAGCCTAAAACATAAATGGAAAATAAATGCATTATTATGTGTTCTACTCAGTGAAATAAAGGGTTCCTGAGAAATTCCCATTTCATGGAATCACAGCATGACTCATTTTGGAAGAAGTCTCTGGAGATCATCCAGTCYAACCCCACRTGTATGTGGATATTTTGTGCTGCCATGAAGCTGAGATTGGTTCATTACAAACCTGAATCACAGTAGCAGTAGTTTATAACTGGATTCAGATAACCCCGGTTACACGGTGATTTCACGGAAAGTGAAACACTGTAAAATTCCAACCATCGTTGTATTAACAGGAAATTTTGTACACTTTATTTTGTCCAGACATTTAAAATTAGATCCATCTCTGAACTGTATTTTAGTCTRTCAGCTATCCATGGCTTGCCCTTCAAAACAAGGTGACTTTCCATTCCATATGCCTCATTCTCCTGGYTTAAGGCATGTTCATGATTGGATATGCTCTGTAGCTAAGATCTCAGCTTTTCACGCTGGCCCTTCACAGAATTATTGCCCTACAACTGCGTTCATCACATGGCCTGAGGTGATGGTTCAGGGATGGCTGGGGGAGGATGGGGAAGGGTGAAGGAGCTGCCACCGTTTTCTGGCCCCTTTGGGCAGGTGAGAATTGCAGGTCCTGGAGCACACGTTGGCTCCTACATCCCGAAGAGCTCCTGCACAGGTGAACAGAGCCACCAAGGTCCTTTCCCTGGCCAAGAGCAAGGGGACAAGGGGACAGAGGAACCAGGACAGCTCCCTTCTCCAAGCCCATGGATGATATTTGCTGTGAGAAACACATTTCTCCATCTCATGGGAGGGGATGGTGTTGTGCTCCCCAGCTGCACAGACACCTGCTCRTTTCTTTGGTCACCAAAACATCTCCGAGATCTTCCATCAAGACCTCCTCTCCACAAACACACCTGAAGTGGCAGAGGGAGCCTTAGGGAATAGGATCAAGACTCATTATATGATTCTCCATATGTTTGCAGAGCTGTCTTTGCTCTTCAGGGTCTGCCAGAGGCATCCCAAACCCTCAGCCTGCTGTTTGAAGGGGACCTTCCAGGCAGATGTCCTGTGTCAGTTATTTCAGCTGGCTTGGGATCGGAACAACTCTTTGAAGGATAAGGACATATCAGAAAACCATAGAATGTCCTGAGCTGGAAGGGTTCCTCAAGGATCACCATGTCCAACTCCTGATGCTCTCTCAGMTTTCTCTGTCATCTTTTTATGTCCCTTTGTAGCCCTATCAGGTTTGGTTTTTTTTGGAAGTTGATGTAATCCTGCTGAGGATGATGTTTCAGAGAGACTTCAATGAGATTTTTCCTTTTCACCTGCATATTCCATTGTACATGCACGGTCCAGTCTGACATCTCAGGAGGGATTCCTTGGCTGCTTTGGAARTATTTTAGGTCAGATATATCTGCTGTGCCCTACAGAGGCAGATCTTGGTTTTCAAAAGTGCTTAAAAGCAGCCTCATGGGTCTCACCCACCTTCAGAGGAGCTGCATATCCAGCTGCTCTCAGCATTTTATGGGCTCTCAATCTGAGATGTCAAGGGTTTATGGTCTCTTGGTGATCTCTAGATAAAAAGCTGTAAAGGAAATTGTATTGTTTTTCCCCAAACAGTGTGTCTGCTGGAGAGGAACACAAAACAATATTAATCTGCTCATCAAAAAAAGTGCCCTTTTTTGTCACAGTTGCCCTGGGTCTTTGCTTCTCATACTGCCTGTGACTTTTGACAGCCAAGACCAACCCAGGACAGGAATGTTTGAGGACTGTGTTTCTGATGAATAATTTGGTCACACATCCAGTAGATGTTGTGGTGTTTTCCTATGGCTCTGTGAGGTTGAGGGTTACATTTCTCTGCATCACACTTGTGCTCCACATTTGGGAAGCAGAAGTGTTTCACATCCAGTGCTTCCCAGCCTAGAAGATCTTGGAAACACTGGGATAAAACCTAAGCCTGGAGGGAATCCCAGCAGCTGCTTTGCCCAGCAGTCCCCAGTCAGGACTGTTCCAGCACGAGCCTTAATTCTTGGTGGCCCATTTCCCAGTGTGGTGGTCATGCCCTAACGCACCGGTTTGGCTTCCATCCTGCTTGATGCTGGCACAGGCACAGACTAAACTGCTAACCCCATCCTGCCTGGCTTGCACCATCACTCTGCTCACTCCCCACGGGCTCTGTGCTTGGCAAAACCCTCCGAGCGGGGATTTCCAYGGGGATCCGCTAACGCATGTCCTTCCTGACGTGTTGGTTAACAGATCCCACCATTGAAGTGGTCAGTCCCATGCAGGACATAACTGTTGACGAAGATGGCCCCGCAGAGTTCATTTGCCAATATTCTAGGCCAGTGCACGCCATCTGGAAGAAAAATGATCAGGAAATTCATGCAGATGGGCAGCGAGTGATTATCGATCAGGACTGGAATGTGAGCATGCTAAAAATTAACCCCACGGTCCCAGAAGACACTGGCATCTATTCTTGTGAAGCTGAAGGCACTAAAGTGATGGCTACACTTGATGTCCAAGGTGAGGTCTTCCAGCCAGAGAGGAAGACTACCATGAGTTCCAAATAAAAGAGGTAGAAAAACCACAGCAAGGCTTTGCAGTGAGGGACACGTCAGAGACCTGCTCTTGATGTTTACTCCACACTGATAATGAGGGTGAAAAGAGTAGGGAGGTAATAGGAATTGGTTATGAACCTGCAGCATCAGCTTAGTTCCAACACTCACTCATTGCACCATTTATCCATCCCACCTCTTGTGCAATGAACTGGAATATCTCTGAGATGGGACACGTTCTGCTGAGTTGTAAAATCACAGGTGTAGTGTTGGTCCAAAGGAAAAACATGCATATTTTTTGCTTTTTAAACAGCATGCCTTAAAACCAGTGACTAAAGGATGGTGTGGAATTCAATTTGATTTTCAGCTGAGCTAAGGCAGCTTGGTAATTTAYTTGTGTCAAATAGTGATGCCTCAGGAATTACCTCCTCCCTCGGCATCAGCATTTCTGAAAGCCCTGAGGAACAGGAAAAAAAAATAACAGAAAGTTAAGACTTTACATGGGTGGTTCTTATTTTTATTTCTGCTGCATATGGCTTTACTGAGTTTGGTTACCAAGTGAATTAGTAATCAGCAAGAGCAGGTTCTGATTTCTGAATATTTGTGGCTATTTTGCCTTCTTGCTTAAGTAGAGCTGTTAGTGCAGAAGGACAGGGTGTTATTTATTATAATGTTTTCTACTTTGAAAAGCACTTTCCATTTTAGGGATTTAAAAAGGTTTTAATGATCGTAATCTAAAAGCATCTCAGAGGATRTAGGGTTAGCAATTGGCTGCTTTCCAAAATTAGAGAAAACAGTGCTTCAAAAGTGCACAAATAAACAACTTGGAGTTGTTCTAACAAAAATTATATATTCTCCAGGAAAAATCTGCAATGCCCTCATTGTTCTCTATAAGTAAGTATATTATAAACTCCAGAATTTTTATAGTATGATGGAATACCGGAATAGTTTGGGTTGGAAGGGACCAAAAAGGTCATGTAGTTCCAACCCCCCTGCCATGGGCAGGGACACCTTTCCCTATCCCAGAGTGTTCCAAGCCCCTCCAACCTGGCCTTGACCACTTCCAGGGATGGGAAGTCCACACACAACCCCTCTGGACACCTCAKAATTAGTAATAAGTTAATAAATAGCTGGTAGCTTGAGCTTTTTGGGTATGTTTGTTTGTTTGCTTTTGCTTTTAAATAAATGGCTCCATTTAGGGTGGTCTTTTAAATATTATTTGTTTCTATTTTTTTTTTTTTTTTTTTTTTTTTTTTTTTTTTTTTTTTTTTTTTTTTTTTTGCTGTGCACACTTCCTGTATAGATCTAAGCAGGGATGTCTCGGGATGTTGCTTTATAACCCAAATCATGCTGATCATTTTATGGCATTTGTGTGAACTGTATTTAATCACCTGTGTGTCCCCACCCTTGTGCATGTCATTTGTCCCTGTAACAACATTAATTATACCCACATAATTTGGCATCAGGCTGATTGTTTCTGTCCAGGTGCCAGCTGATGCATGACTTTGGAGTGTGGAGATCTGTGCAGGTTTCTGACCCCACAACTCACCCCACAGCATGGGAAAATAAACCTAAATGTCACAGAGCTGTTGTAATAATTCAGAAATTTACTCTKCAAAGTACTCTTGATACAGATTTTGACTTTCTGTGTGTCCTGGAGGCAGAATTATCTCGGATAACCGTCACTRTAGCTTTGCCAGCCATAATATTCTCTTACATTTGCTTTGCAAGAAAAGTAATAAGATTTTATCACGAGCTGTCAGTGGATTCACATCTCCCCACTCATGGTGATAATTGTGCTGTCTGTGAGCTCTTTGGGAAATGCTTCCCGTCATTGGACAAAGGGAATTTGGTTCGACTTTATCCTGCTGAGTATGCCTTCCTATCTTTCCTATCAGACTATTAGCCTGATTCATACAAATATGACCATTTTTTTTCTTTATTTATAAAAAAAGTAAGGTTTTTGGAGGAAATTCAGGTGAAATGCTAGAGGTTCTAGATGAAATGCTAGAGGTTCTTGAGCTTTRTCATTATTTTTGGACTGTCTTTAAATCTTTTAAATTATAATATTGTGTTAGAGCATGGCTGTGTCCACATTTTTCCATCAGCCACTTTGCAGCAGTGGGGATCATCCAGTACTCTGAGACTCGTTAATATTCAGAAG
Organism: Malurus melanocephalus; assembly: GCF_030028575.1. NCBI lineage: Eukaryota > Metazoa > Chordata > Aves > Passeriformes > Maluridae > Malurus > Malurus melanocephalus. Next base: position 230,534 of record NW_026623367.1, read on the forward strand.
TATGTGGCCAGATAATTAATAATGCTCATTTTCCTTCTTTTCTAGCCAAGAACAGCATTGTCCAAGGCTTGGAGAAYGTGGAGGCTGTGGAAGGAGGGGAGGCCTTGTTTGAGTGTTACCTCTCCAAACCCGAGACCTACAATTACAACTGGCTGATTGACGACCAACCTGCCAAAACCACAGAGAACACCGAGATGGTTTACTTTGAAAATGGCCTCAGGCACATCCTGCTGCTGAAGAATTTAACTCCCCAGGACAGCTGCAGGGTGACTTTCATGTGCAGTGACGCAGTGACCTCAGCCTTCCTGACAGTGAAAGGTAACTCCAGTGCTGGGGCAGGGGCAGCTTTCCCTCAGCTTCTGGTTTGAAAAGGGAAAGGAACCAGGAAAAAATTATGAGTAGCAGTGAGGAAAATGACATTTGTTGCTTGCCTCTTACCTAAATGCTCTTCCCASCAAAAAATCATGGAATGACTCTGGTTGGAAATGATTGCCAAGATCATTGAGTCCAACCTTTCCCTAACTCTGCCAAGCCCACCACTAACTCACAGAACCACAGAATCAAGGAATGGTTTGGGTTGGAAGGGACTTTAAAGATCATCCAGTGCCACCTCCTGCCATGTGAGGGACACCTTCCACTGTCCCAGGCTGTTCCAAGCCCCAGTGTCCAGCCTGGCCTTGGACACTGCCAGGGATCCAGGGGCAGCCACAGCTGCTCTGGGCACCATGTGCCAGGGCCTCCCCACCCTCACAGCCAGGAACAATTCCTTCCTAATATCTCATGTAAGCCTACTCTCATCCAATCCCATTCCCCCTCGTCCTGTCACTCCATGCTCTTGTAAAAAGCCCCTCTCCATCTTTCTTGTAGGCTCCCTCAAGTACTGGAAGGCTGCAACCCAAACCCTTTTGTTTTTCAGGCAGAACAAATCCAGTTCTCTCACCCCTAAATGGATGGCATTTTACAATGTTCTCATWTTCTTGTTCTGTGGGACATGACACTGTTTACAAGCAGCATCAGATGGCTCTGAGTTGTCAGTAAATGACTGTCCCAGTGTTATCAGGATTCTGATGAGTCTGGTTGTGTTTACAGGTATTTCAGGGCTTCAGAGAGGAGGGTTTTATCAGCAGCAATATTATCTCTGTATCCTTCTATTTCATGCTGTTGCTGTGGGGATCAGAACCCCCTCCTGTACAGGAGTACAACAGCCACCAGTCCCCARTTTTGGAKCAGATGGGRGTTGAAGCACCGYAGTCTAGTGGAAGGTGTCCCTGCCCAAGGCAGGAGGTTGGAATGAGATGAACTTTAAATCCTCTCCCAAACCAAACCATTCTGTGATTCTGAGCCTTCTCTTGTGGCAGTACACATAAACCTCCCTTTTAATGATCTCCTTGGTCTCCAGGGCCTGGCAGCTCAGAGCTTCAGCACAAATATTCACGAAATCTCTGGATTGTTTCTGTAACTGAGGGCTCGATTGCTGGTTTCAATCTACAGGGTGGCGTCTGCAGTTCTTGCAGACCCTCAAGGATGTGGAAGTGGCTCTGGGGGAAAAAGCAACATTTAGCTGTGTCCTGAGTGAAGCTGTGCCAATTAACGAAGTGACCTGGTACAGTAATGACATAGAGATCCAATCGGGTGAGGATTGGGAGGTACAAGCAGATGGAAACAAATACAAACTCACTCTGAAAAAAGCCCAACTGCATCACTCTGGAGAGGTGACCTTTGCTTCCAGGGAAGCCATTTCATCAGCCAAGCTTTCTGTGATAGGTAAGTCTGTGCTGTTCCAGCCCAATGGCACTCGAAATCTCAAACTTTGGTATTGAGCTACAACATTGAATTTTCCAGTCTTTGTGCTGATTCTTGTCACTTTGCCTCACATGTCCCAAAATAGTGTTCTTAGACTGAGAAGGTGCTATTGAGAAACTTGTTCTTTAGCCAGAAATAATTCACCTCATCAGAAGAAAAATCTATCAGGCTAGGGATGGTTGAGGTGCTCCCGTTTTCTTTAGCTGCAGTATTTTAGAAAATGTAACATGAACAAAAATCTTTTTTCTCAAAGTTCAACTTCACCCTCAGTAAACGTGGGCATGGGAGGGAGCTGAGCTAAAGTCCATGTGGAAGAAGTATCCAGRACAGCAGAGAAGTCTTTGAAATCTGCTAATCAATCCGATTTGAAATCTGCAGGGCAACCAGTTTTCCATATTAATGAGTAGCATATTAAAATTTTCAGGTGGGGGACACCCATGAAGCACACACCTCCTGCTTCAGAGACGAGAGTTAACGAGTGTTAACAGTTCTTAAGGTGCTTCACAGGCAGGGAAGATGATAATTCCCCAATTCGCTTGTGGAGCAGGTTGGACAGTGACATGTCAGTGTCCATTTCAAGGTCTGGCTCCTTCCTACTGGGTGAGTCACCCAGCAATGGTCAACCAGCACCATCCCAGTGATGGCTGTGAGAGAATTGATTGTGTTTTAGCTGTGCACTGCAGCTGAGGTGTTCAAGAGTCGCTGATGGACCATCTGTTCTTTACATGATTAATTATAGGCAGTCTCTGTCTGATGGTTCCTGAGACTCTGATATATGTTCCAGTCATTTCCACAGCAACAACAAAAAAAAAGCTTGATCGATTTAAATCAGCTTTTTCCTAATTTAGGACATTTATATTTAAGGAACTTCAAAATAAGAACACAATACTTCTGTTGACAGATTTTTCTGTGTGAAATCTGGCTGACATTAGCAAAAAGTAGCTTTTACATTCCTTTAATTGTGTCCAGAGTTTAAGAACTGGCTGTTGAGCATCTTTGCCTTTTATTCTTTGGATTGGTTTATCATCGCAGTCATTTATATGGTAAATGTCTTGAACTTGTAGGCTGAAAGAACTATTTCTGTCTCTGAGGCCAAAATGTAAATTAAGTGAGGAACGTTTTCCAGAGTACTGAGTGTAGGGGTTGGGATTAGATGACCTTCAAGGTCCCTTCCAACCCACACCATTGCATGATCATGGACGTTAGGACAMCAGATCATTTCCCTCACATATTTATTTGTTCTTGCCTGATGCTGGGACATATACTGCAATTACACAGAAATGGAGCGATGTCTTATTAAAATATATGAGTTATTCTTTAGTTCAATAATAACCTGATTTGCGTTTAGGCCAGACCTAAAATACGCATAATCAAGGATAATGTGCTTGAATTTTTCARCTGATTTTTTTGATAATATGGACTGTGCAGGCTTATCTTTATTTTGAGCTTGGTGGGACAAAGGCAATACACAACATTAATTATGTGAGATGAGAGCTGGAAAATTGATGTATTTTTGTCATTAGCAGCGAATTTTTCATTAGCAGCATCAATCAGGGCAGACAGAGGATACCTCAGCAGTACACAGGTACTCATGGGCATRAGCATGAGTTTACAATGACTTTACAAAGACTTTATGCTCAACTTTACAACCTCAAACTTACAACTTTACAAGCTCAACAGAAAAATATTCAGGCCGCTGCACTCCCTTCCTCATAGCTTGTAGAAGGCTCTTGGGTGTTTTAGGATGAAGTGTTGTAACTCAGGTCATACCTCATGGGACCTCTGTTGTGCCCCCAGCCCTCCCCGACCCACCTGAAGAACCAGAAGTTCTAGGTCAGAGCAGCCACTCGGTCACTCTGTCTTGGCACGAGCCGCTGGGGGACGGCGGCGGGGACATCCTGGGCTACAAGGTGGAGAGGAAAATCCCAGGCATTGGCTGGCAGTCCTGCAGCGAGGGCCTCATCCCAAATACCGAGTTCACAGTGGGCGGCCTGGCCCCAGGGGGACCCTACAGATTCCGTGTGTCAGCCGTAAATAAGGCTGGGGCCAGCGAGGCGGTGCACTTCCCCCAGATGGTGCGGATAGGTGAGGATGGACACGGGCCCCGGGCAGGACTGCACACCCTACATTTTGCATGGCATGCCTGCTTCCCCCATTCCAGGCATCTCCCAGGGCAGCATCTTCCAGTGCTTGGCTGCCAACACAATAGAGGAGGAAGAGCTTGGGAAAAAAAAGTGTTTCTGGGCTGCCATGAACAAAACCTGCTGCATTTTTTTGCACTCAACACTGGTTTCCTCCAAACTGCATCCAGTTGTCTTGCAGCCTGCACTGCATCATCCATGTGCTGGCCCATCACCATGAGTTTCTTGCCCTGCATCATCCATGTGCTGGCCCATCACCATGAGTTCCTTGCCCTGCATCATCCATGTGCTGGCCCATCACCATGAGTTCCTTGCCCTGCATCATCCATGTGCTGGCCCATCACCATGAGTTTCTTGTCCTGCATCCATGTGCTGGCCTGTCACCACGAGTGTCTTTTCTGCTGGAGTTAGGATGGAATGAGTCGAAAGGGGCATGTTGGAATGYGTTTGGGGTAACCAAGACCCTGGCAGTGCGTGGGCAGTGTTGTCTTCTTCACCCATCTTGCTTTTTT
>NW_026623367.1:236518-245786 GCF_030028575.1 Malurus melanocephalus
TTCTCAATACAATGCCTAGTTAAATCCCAGTGATACTCTCCTGCACAATATTTCCACTTTCTCAAAGCTCACAGACACTTAACTTCTCACCACTTTAATTCCCTGCAGTGCCCACAGTGTCGATGCTGAAGGAGATTGCCAGGGAAGCTCCTGCAGCCAGCCAGCCTGAAGAGGTGGTGGATGGCCGTGTCCAGCCCAGCCTGCCCCCTGAGGCTGCCCAGGAGGGAGATCTTCACCTCCTCTGGGAGGCCCTGGCCAAAAAACGCCGGATGAGCCGGGAGCCCACCTTGGATTCCATCAGYGAAGTGCCTGAGGAGGATGAGAGGCTTCAGAAGCTGAGGAAGGAGGAAGCAGAGATGTCTCACTACTACTCTGAGGAGTACTCCACCTGTGACGAGCTGGCCAGGACAGGAGARGCAGATTTCTCTTTCACCAGCTCTGATGATGAGTCCAGAGCCGGGACTCCTTCCCTGGTGAACTACCTCAAGAAAGCTGGGAAGAAGAGCATCAGTGTTACCAGCAAGGTTCAGTCCGCCTCCACAGGCAAGYTGTGGAAACAGTGGGAGAAAACCACTGTGGAGACCACTGTGGCCACCACAGCTGCTCCGCCAGCTGAGCCGGAGCTGCCAGATTTGGATGATCCCTCCATGAACAAGGCRGCCGTGAAGATCCAAGCCGCTTTCAAAGGCTACAAAGTCAGGAAAGAGATCAAGCAGCAAGAATGCCCGGTATTTACTGAGACCTTCAAAGACTTTTCTGGAGAGCCTGGGAGCACCCTGCACCTGGAGTGTGTGGCCCACAGCAAAASCGACATGAACGTCCGGTGGCTGAAGGACGGCAAAGAGCTCTCGGACGGCCGCTACTACCACATAGACAACTACAGCGATGGCACCTGCTCCTTGATTATCGCCGGCCTGGACAGGAAGGACGCGGGCAAATACACCTGTGAGGYCTCCAATAAGTTTGGCAAGGTCTCCCACAGCGCCAAGGTGGTGGTTGGTGTTCAGGAAGCTCAAGTTCTTCCCAAGGAGAAGGGGAAGCAGAGCACCGACAGCGAGACAGAGAGCTCGTCCGGCAGTGAGCTGGACGATGCTTTCCGAAAAGCAGGGAGGAGACTCCACAGGCTCTTCAGGGCCAAAATCTCCACGGAGATCTCRGATGTGGAGGAAGAGCTCTTTGTCAGTGCAGATGAAGGGGACATCGATGTGGTTGACCACCAGACGTACCGTGAGGATGACCAGTACATCTACATCAAGTTYGAGATCATGTCGGAGGCCAAAACGGCCGCCACGCGCTTCAGAGAGATGTTTGGTGCTCTGGGAATTCCTGTTGAGATCGACATCTTGGAACAAGGCCCGAAAAAAATCGAATTGCGCATTGGGAAGGCATCACCTCCCACCCTTGGGAAGTTTGCAGCTCCAGTAGCGAGACCTCCACCACCTTTGCTGACTTCTGATACAGGTAGGGGAGAAAACCTAGTTYATTCCTTGGAAAAGACAGCAGGAACAGGTCACAATATAATTTTTTCATTCTCAAGTAACTTAATTTTTTTTTTTCATTTTTTTACTGAAAACTTTTCACTCTTGGAAAAGTCAATGCTTTTTTATTCTTTTTCATTTTGAGGGAGAGGAGGGATGCTAGTGYTGAAGGAGGCCATTGCAATGTTTTGACTTATCCATAAAGCCCCTTTTGACGCTAGAAGTGTCACCTACTACAACATGAACATAACACTATGATTATTATATTTAAATTAATTATGTTTTAGAATGTTCTGAGGGAGACAACACATTTAGGGAAGGAGAGGAGCAGGGACAAAGTGTGGTTGGCACTGTAATACTGCAGTACTTATGGAGTATCTTCATAGTGTTTGTCAGCGAGTTTCTGTTTTCACAGAGAAATTATATCACTCTGCAATYAAAAAACTGGAAACCAGWGGTCTGGGCAGCAGGGGCCTAAAATATATCTTTTAATTAAACCAAACTTTTCYTTCTTCTCTCCAACCACCCCAAATGCAGCCCCCATGTTCATGACAGAACTCCAGAACCAAGAGGTCCAGGACGGGTACCCAGTGAGCTTTGACTGCATCGTCATCGGCAAACCCCTGCCCACAGTTCGCTGGTTCAAGGACGGCAAAGCTCTGGAGGAAAACGATCACTACATGATCAAYGAGGACCAGGAGGGGTGTCACCAGCTGATCATCACCGCTGTGGTACCCACGGACATGGGCGTCTACCGCTGCCTTGCTGAGAACAGCATGGGGGTGGCTTCGACCAAGGCTGAGCTCCGTGTGGACTGTAAGTCTCAAAACCAAGGGAAGAGGTGCAGCTGAGACCTGGTTACTTTCTTTTTCTCAAGAAAAACACCATTTATACTACAAAAAAAAAAAAATTACCATATGTTGGCCACAAAATTTTCACTTGCAAGCCTTTGGGTTCAGCTGGGTTTTGCCAGCTCCAATGTGAGGTTCAGAGCAAAGCTTTTCAGGTGAACAGAGGTGTTTTCCATAATCCAGGGATGTGTGGGATCATACTGCAGTAGCAGTGAGAAATCCCCCTGCCAGTCACTCAAATCAGTAAGGGAGCTATAATCAGTAAGAGCTATTTAAGCAATAAAAATCATTTCAAAGCTCAGATTATTCAAAACGTGTTTTTCCATTTAACAGTGACCAGCACTGACTATGAGACAGCAGCAGATGCCACMGAGACATCATCTTACTACAGTGCCAAGGAGTACGTTTCAAGGTAAAATACTGAACTCTGGCTCTCACCTCTGTCTGGATGGTGACATACACAATCTGTATTTATGTCAGGGCTGGGTTTGTAGAGTCGAGCAGGGTCAATGGTTAATGCCATAAGGGAACATCCAGCACAGCTGAGATGCAATAACTGTAGCAGCTGCACATTTATCAGGGGCAGACTTGCTCTGGAGCCTTYGGGCAAGCCTGGAGAATTCCTCATGGAATCACTCTGGTACTTTAAGTGTCAGGTGGTGGTGAATCAAAACAAACCCCACATGCTGAATTAACTTCAACTAGGTYGTTCTGATTCCTAACTCTTACCTGGCTTCCTGATTTTCTTCTGTCTCATTTTAATCACTGCTTAGCCGAGAGCAGGAGGAATCCACCACTGAAGAGGAGCAGTTGCCCCAGATCTTTGATGAGCTTCATGATATCCACGTGGCACCTGGAGCATCGCTGGCCAAATTTCACCTGAAGGTGAAAGGTGAGTGGATCCCATGTTTATTATCAGTTTTCCAGGTTTGATGCCAGGCTGAATTTGGAAACCTGCTGGCCCAGGTTTCCCAAGGTGCTCTTTCRAGGCTGTGACCCCAGTGGGTGCACCTCGTACCACATTTGCACAAACCAGCTTGGAGAATGTGTTACTGCTGCTGAACAGGGACTTTTGGGGCAGACTCAGGCAGATACAGTGCCTCATTTTGTGTCCCTATCTCCTGGCATWATGACAGGCATCTGCTTCTGAAAACTGAATTCTGAATTTCTCTGAGCATAGGAGCAAGAAGRAATAATAATCTTAAAAATATTTACATCAATATTATCATTATCACTAATATCTATAATTATATATTACATCTATTCATATAAATTAAATTAAAAGTAGTATAAATAATTATATAGAATATATTAATAAGAATAATGATAACAATATTAATAAAAATAGAGTGAGAAGAGTCCCCTTTATTCTCTTCAATAAATGAAACATGGACTGGACTTGCCTTCCCCCATTAGGGGGTTGCTCCTACAAACTAAAAACTGCAAAAACATCCCTCTGGTGTTGACTCTGGTAGGGAGAGGCAGGGATTTTCCTGTTTTCTCCTGTTGCTGTGTATAAAAATTATGAGAACTGATTTGGTTTCAGCTTTTCTCCTTGTGAGCCTTTCAAATCAGACCTAAATGTTTTTTTTCGACCTCCAAAGCATTTGCATAGGCAGCCAATACGGGGAGTGCCAGAAACTGAGGCTACAGGAAAGAATTTTAACAGATGAATTGAATTGAGTGTGTTTTTAGGCATTCCTGATTGGTTAAATCCTTGAAACAGCAGCTCTGGGCAGAGCTGGAGATTGATCCTCTCCTGCTCAGAAGGACCTGTTGGTTTAGATATGCTCCCAAATCAGCATTGCCAATGAATTTTATTCTCCGTGTCTGCAACTGCTCCTTGCAGGGTACCCCCAGCCTCGTCTCTATTGGTTCAAAAATGGGCAGCCCCTGAAGGCCTCGGATCGCATCCTGAAAACTGACAGGCAGGAATTCCACTCCCTGGAAATCCGCGACGTCACCAAAGCTGACGCYGGCCAGTACCTGATCTTTGTCATCAACTCTGCTGGCTCTGCCTATTCCTCAGCCAGGCTGGTAGTCAAAGGTGGGTGTTGCTCTATKTTGGGCTATTCCAGAGGCTCTTGCCATTTTATGTAGTTATTTTTTCCTGAGGAGTCCTYCCAAGGTAACTCATGTGAGGTGGGGAAGTCTGTAGGTAAAATATGATGTGCATCACGCTTGGTTCACCTATAAATTTTTGTAGATTTATAGGTTTATTTAAGTATATAAATGTTTAAGATGATGTCACATCTCTATGGTCTGGCTGTTGCCTCATAACCATGCAATTTATTCCTGCCCATCTTCATTAACTTTAAAAGCTCATTTTATTAAAACTTAAAACCTCTTATAAATCACACCAATATTTCTGTKTAATATCTTCACTGAAGCAACTTTGGAGTTATTTATATTTATCATTTTGTTTTTCTGTTTGTGTTCCAGATCCTTACGAGAAAGAAGAGCCATCAAAAACAGGTGAGAGAAGCCACAGCAGGGGATAACAGAAACCCCAGGAACTTTCCATTCTGAACTCATTGTATYGATAATATTATTTCCAGAATCCTGTGAGCAGCTGATACCACCAAGATTCCTTGAAAGATTTACGAATAAGAAGGTGAAAAAGGGTGCAAGYATCACATTATCTGTGAAAGTTGAAGGTAAGTGGGCAGCAACCTCAGCCCTCTTCACGACACTTGAATTGTGTAACTTTACAAGATTCTTCTCTCTCTGTCCCAAGTYGTTGTAACCTCATTTCCTGTCTCTGAAGTCTGGGATTTTACTCMCAATTTATAATTCTTACAAAGACACTTCACAGTAAAGCATCTTATTCATCTTTAYGTCCATTTTTCTGTGTATAAAGACKGGCATAATAWGTCAGAGTCTTATGAAGGTGTGTTGATTTACAGTTTTGGTTTTACAAAAAGATTTAATGCCTTTATGAGTGTGCTTTAAAATGGTTTATGCTCCTTTATTACATATTATGCCTGTTGTTGTTGGGAAAGTATCAKAAAATGGATCAAAACAGCATTTATTTACAGCCAGGCTCGTATTTTTAAGGAAGGAACACAACTAGGGAAGACTAAACCTCGTTGCACTGGTTTCCTTTTAGGACATCCGCCACCAACTATCACTTGGATGAAGGAAGAGTCCCGGGAAGACATCCTGTGGATCAAACCAGATACTCCTGGGTACAAACTGGCCAGCTCCAACATGCACCACAGCCTGATCCTGCTGGATGTCAAGAAGAAGTACAGCGGAGCTTACACGTGCATYGCCACCAACCAGGCCGGCCAGTCCATCTGCACTGCCAACCTGGAAGTGGCAGATGGTAAATATTTGCTACAACACAAGCACTTTCTCTACATTTCCCTTTTATTCAGTGTCTAAGGGGGAAAAAAACAAACCCCAAGTGTGACTTGTAAGGAAATTATCCAATCACACCCAAAAAAATTGCATTTTTTAAGATTAGCCTTGATTTTGCTTGTCTTACAAATGGTTACGCTCTATACTTTAATCATATTTTAGATTTCTGACTCTGTCTTGTATTAACAGCAGCATCTTTTCTGTAGAAACAGAAGGCAAGTCTAAGGAACAACTGAATTAAGCACAATTTTTTTAAAAAAATGAAAGAAATGTGTTATAAAGTATCTGGGAAAAGTCATCTTTTGAAAAATTATTTTGAGTACTTCACTCTGCTAAGGTATTTTGGACTTGTACTAGGGTTATTTGATTTTTGTAGAGCGTTCCAGGGCCTGTTTTGACACAATAAAAAAGGGAAAAAGCAAATATAGACTGGGACTAAGGGCAGAGCTGTGAAGGATTCCATTTCTCTGTTATCCTGCCTTGCATCCCACATTTTTTACTGTTTGAGAGCTGCAGGAGCATAGCTTGAGCAGTGTGGAGAAATGGGGCAATCGTATATTTACATTAACTGGGAGAGAAGGAAACTATTGGCATCACAGGATTGGGAATACAAATCCCAAGTCAGGAGCTGCTACAGCACTCCCAGAAATCCACATCTGGAAATGTACCTGCATTAAATACCTAAAAAAAGACATTCTGTGCTTTCTGTCCTCTAATGATAAACCCCAATCTTGCAGTGAAAGAGGCTGAAGTGCTGACCCAGGAGCGTGTGATGGTGTCAGAAGCCATCATGACCACACTGGGGTGAGTGACTGGATGTGTGGGAGAAGGGGGAATGTGTTCCCCGCTAAGCTCTCCTAATTATCCATTTTATTGTAACTTTTAACTCTGCTTTATTTTCCTTTTCAGAACTATCCAGTCCTCTGAAGGTAAGAGAAGCTGTTTTCTCTCTCTCTTATTCCTGCCTTTCACATCTACAGCTGAGATCGTCAATGGGTTTCATGCATCCATGTTTTTGTGGAGTTTTCTTGAAACTGTCAGAAATGTTGGAACATTCCAGGCCTCCTCTCTGTTCATGGGTGTATTATTTGGATGAACTGTGAACAAGCAGAGTTTTAAAAACAGGAGAAGGGAAGAAAATTAAACCTTCCTTCCACAGCAACTTTTATTACTCAAAAAGAGATTATTTTCCAATGACATTGCCAGTTTRACAACAAATTTTCTCTTTCCCAGGAGACCTTGAAGCTGGCAGAGAAGGTGTGCCCAAAAGCCCTATTTCATTAGCTGATGTTGGCTCAGAAGAGTTCTTCCAGAAACTCACCTCACGTATCTCAGAAATGGTATCTGCAAAAATAACTCAGGGTAAGGAACCTGGAAATCACAGTTTAATTAGTGTAGGGGAGAAAAAGCAATCTGATTTTTTTAGGCATTGTTTAATTATAAATGGGATTTATGCAGCAGGTTTYGAGTCAATCATTCTATATAAGCAAATGAACACTTGTCAGTGCTTGGGGCTAAGAAATTTTGGTAGGAGTCCATCCAAACTGCTCATCTCACTCTAGAGTTTTGAACTAGGAAAAAAGTTATTACAGTWAATTGTAAAAATAGAAGTGTATTTTGCATGTCTTAGGTATTTTGAAATCCTCAGATATTCATCACTCCTAAATCAGAAGGAAATCTTGTTTTCAAGATGTCCCACATCAAGTTTTAGCTCACACTGGAATTTTAGAAACCCTTCAATTAGGGTAGAAAACTCTGTGCACAGCTGTGCAGTAATACAATGATATGTTGAATTAATGAAAAATCCTGGTTTGTGTCTGCCCTGATTATTTTGTAGAAAAATTTTAATTGAGGCAAAAATAGAGGCAATTATCTCTCCAACAAATATTCTTGTAGTGCAGTGGCAATACGTGCAGTAGGCCTGCACCATCATGTATTAAAACGTCCAAACTGATAATTTAATCCTAAATATCAATAGGATATTACTACAAATGCTTTTCCTCAGAAGAAGAAAAATGCTGATAGATTTGGTTCATGTTTAAATTGGAGATCCTTACTTCWCACTTTGCTGTTGCTCTGCTTTTCAGCAAAACTTCGAGTCCCGGGCGCAGAAAGCGATGATGAGTCAAAAACTCCCTCTGCATCCCCTCGCCACGGGCGATCCAGACCTTCATCCATTGCTCAGGAATCCTCCTCTGAATCTGAAGATGGCGATTCCAGAGGAGAGGTACAATATCTTTATGGACCASTTTGGCACAAGGAGAAAACTAAACTTAGAATGACCAATCCACTGTGGTTTAGGGGTGCCCATYCTCTTTAGGATTTTGTAGGTATATTTAGCAGTGAAGTTTTGTGTCTGTGATGCAGAGCACAGAGAATCAAATTCTGATGCTCACCCTGTGATCCTGAGCAAGTMGTTCAAGTCAGCATGGACCAAACATAGCCATGACTTGGCGCCTCTTGCTTTCATGGCTGAACTTCAGAGAGTCRGAGCTTGATTTTCTGTGGCCTTGATGGAGATGGTCAGAGGAACCTTGCTGGGAAGTTCTTCATGAGGAAAATCAGGAGCACAAAGTGACTAAGGTTTTGTGCCTGCAGATCTTTGATGTCTACATGGTCACTGCTGACTACGTGCCCGCGGCGCCCGACAGGGAGGCCATCACGCTGAAGGAAGGACAATACGTGGAAGTCCTGGATTCAGCTCATCCTCTGAAATGGCTGGTCAGGACTAAACCCACGAAATCAAGTCCCTCTCGACAGGGTTGGGTGTCTCCAGCTTACCTGGACAAGAAATTAAAGGTGACTGATCAATGCTCTTGTTTAAAATTACTTGTTCCTGTTGCATTTTAGAACTGTTCCTTTTGTGAGGAGTGATGGAGGAGGAGGTTGTTGAAGGGGTCTGTAACATGGTCTGACTTTTCCATATTCTGATAGATAACATTTCTGGCCTGTGCAGGGATGCCTGGTTGGAGAAACCGAATCACTCTCCAACTGAGGAACAGAAATTTCACACTGGTTTAGTAACTGTTGAACAGGACTGTGAGCACACAAGGGATATTCCTCAGTATGTACTGACAAAAGCACTGTCCACTTCCAAGAACTATTTTAATCTTTTTTTTCCTAACGTTGTAGTTGTCACCAGAGTGGGGAACAATGGAAATTCCAGAGTTTCCTGGAGAGTTTGTTTCTGAAGACGAGTACAAGAGGAAACTGAGGTGAGCTCGTGTTATTTGGTATCTGCACCTTCAAACTTTCCTACCTTTTGAACCACTCATATTTTGTGATTGATTTCAGCCCAGGAAAATTCCAGGCAATCAAGAACATAAAATCCTAAAATGGTTTGGGTTGGAAGGGACCTTAAATACATCAAGTCTCATGGGCAGGGACACCTTCCACTGGAATTTCCATCCAACCATCCACCCATCCATCCATGCATCCATCCATCAATCCATGCATCCCTGTCCATCCATCCATCCATCCATCCATGCATCCATCCATCCATGCATGCATGCATCCATCCATCCATCCATCCATCCATCCATCCCTGTCCATCCATCCATCCATCCATCCATCCAT
>NW_026623367.1:246100-317730 GCF_030028575.1 Malurus melanocephalus
TCCATCCATCCATCCATCTCCAGAGGGGAATCTTTCAACACACCCCAGAATATTCCTCTGATCATAAATCTCTTCTCTACAGCCTAAAACCCTCTCAAGGATAATTGTGATGATTTTTCTGTGATTTTTTTCTGCCCCTCTGTCTCCCCTTCAGTGTTCTCATTCAGGAGCTGTTGATCTCAGAGGAGGATTACATTCAGGATTTACACTTCCTCCAGACTCATCACCTTAGGTACACTGAGACCTGCCCCAACATCCCTGGAGCTGTTGCCAGTCAGAAATCCACCATCTTCAGGAATATTGATGACATTGGTCGCTTCCATTCCAGGTGGGCATTCCCAGGTGCTTTTGAGACCAAAGAGTGGCTCACATACAAGATGTCAGAGCCACATTATCATGATGGTGATGATGATGATGATGATAATAATAATAATAATAATAATAATAATAATAATAATAATAATAATAATTATTATTATTATTATTATTATTATTATTATTATTATTATTATTATTATTATTATTAATAATAATAATAATAATGTGGAGCACTGGCAATGCTGAGGTGCAAGGGAATTGATGGTCCTCTCAGGAGGATAAATGATGGCATGGCTTAAATCTTTTGGGACTTCCATAATTCCCTTCAGAGCTTCAAGGATTCACGTGTCCAGCTTATTTCTTACTCTTTTAATTGAATTTAACTGAGAAACAGTGAATTATTATAAGAAGGCAGCAAGGTCTTACAGGTACTTCAGTGGTGTCTTCAATATTCAACAAATAGAGATATTTGTTCATGTAAAACTGATGGCAGCATCCATAAATTCCAGGACACCTCCCACTGTCCCAGAATGCTCCAAGCCCCGTCCCACCTGGTCTTGGACACTGCCAGGGATCCAGGGGTAGCCACAGCTGCTCTGGGCAYCCTGTGCCARGGCCTCCCCACCCTCACAGGGAACAATTCCTTCCCAATATCCCATCTAACCGTGCCCTCTGTCAGTCTGAAGCCATTCCCACTGTTGTGTCCCTCCAGGCCCTTGTCCTCAGTCCCTACACACACATTCCAGCCAAGAGGGATACCGTCATGCTGGATGAAGTTTAATGCTAATGTGGCCACATCCCTTATTTCCCCCATCATTTCCCTTAACCTGTGTTAACCTGACACCTCCTGACCCAAATTCTGGCTKCTGGGACCATGTTTTAGCCTCGTTCCGTCTCCTTCTCCTCAGCTGCCCTTTCCCTGTGTCCCTGCAGTGTCTTCCTCCGGAGCCTGCAGAGCTGTGACACCGACGATGATGTGGCCATGTGCTTCATCAAGCACGAGGCTGAGTTTAACAGGTACATCCAGTACCTGGTGGGAAGGGTCCAGGCCGAGTCCATTGTGGTCAGCAAAGCCATCCAGGATTTCTACAAGGTAAGGCAGGAGCCAAAGCACCCGTGGAAAATTCACCCTGAAACCCACTGCGTCAAGGAATGGAGTTATTAATCATAAATTGGGTTCTCAAAAGGATTTTTAATATCTTTTGCTAAATATAGTAACTTCTGGTTCATTATCTAACTCTTCTTGGTAGATATAATCAATCTGGGAATGTATTTACATGAGCTTATGCATTTATTAATTTTATAAAGATAGATATGAGCATGGCTGCGCTTATGTAATTGTAATTAAGGGATGTTTTAAGTACCACCACATTGAAAGACCAAGAGAACCCACAAAAATCATAAATATAGATAACTAAATCCTGTTTCTCTGCTCCAGCAGCTCAGATTTTTTTCTAATGCTCTTTATGACAGCCTTTCCTCATTATTCCACATATTTTTTTCAGAGATACACAGATGAATTTGTAACTAATGAAGATCCCTCACAGCCACTCATCCCACCACTGCAGCACTACCTGGAAAAACCCATAATCAGGATCCAGCAGTACCAGACCATAATCAAGGTAAAGAGATGTTATTACAGGCTTTCTGTTCTGCTCTGTGCAGCTTGTGTAGAAGAAGATTTTAGTTTTGTTTCTGATTTCTTGGCTTCTTTCTGATGCAACTACAATTGAAAACCGCTTGCGTAAATAAGAGATTAATCATCACCAGTGCTGGTGTTCTCTAAATACTTTTGTAAATGTAAATCCAGGTGGTTCACAGAATCCAACCCCATTAAGTTTCAATTAGCTTTATCTTTAAATATATGTATAAAAATATATGTAAAAAGTATCTGTATAATACAATATTTGAATACGTGGATGACAGGTATGAATTTGCTTCAAATCATTTATGTTACAAAAATAAGCAGTTTCCAATGTCTAAGATATTGACTTAGCACTTTTTTCCTTGTCTTTTATGCTGACGTTATGGTAAGATGAATTTTTTGCTTTCTGAAAAGCTTTTCCTCATTTTACTACCATGAAATATTTCATCTTTCAAGCTTCCATCTGTTCTATTGTTACAGACCACAAGCAAACGTTTCAGAGTAGCATTTTAAACAGTATTTTCATGGGAAATAGCACTGGGATATCCAGGAAGGACATAATCATGCCAAAATATTTCTGTATTGTAGTRTTCTATAAATTAATAATTTGAATAGTTTGAAGAACATTTGAACACATTCTTGAACATTTGAACACAAACACTGAAGTTTTTAAGACTTTTGCAGAATAGTAAAGGCATTTTCYCTGCCTTCATTGCTGAAAGAGAGGGACAGGAACAAATGTGAGAAGAAAAGGAAAACTGCCATTTCACATTTTTTCCAACCTCTCTTTTTATTAGCCTAATATCCACTCAGTTCAGCACAGCCACATGAATTCCTTGACCTCTGGTGTTGAGAGGGTAAACAGAAGAAAAATGCAAAGGGTACATTTAGGATCACTTTGGAATTTTTGCCTTTTAGTCACCGATGAATATCTGGTGCTTGTTTCGACTTTACTTTTGTTTAATATCAACTGATGTAAGAAAAAGCCAAACTGGTTTGTCTTCAAGTCTGTAGAGTAGGTAGGAAGGGACACACGTTATTACTGGAAAAGCATGTGGTGAAAAAATGGGATAAAAGTTGCTCAGATGAAAGAGCAAGAGCAGATATTGGGAAACTCTTCAGCTGTGAAGGAATTTTTTTTTGTATTCTGATTGCCCACTAATCTTTTCTTCATTCGCCTACAGGAATTAATCCGAAACAAGGCCAGAAACAGCCAAAACTGCACTTTGCTGGAGCAGGCCTATGCCATTGTGTCTGCCCTGACACGAAGAGCAGAGAACAACCTCCACGTGTCCCTCATTGAGAATTATCCRGGGACTTTGGAAAGCCTGGGGGAGCCCATCCGGCAGGTAACTGCAATTTCCCACTCAGTGCCCTGAGTGCCTTCACTGCTTTCTAAGGAGCCTTAATTCCCAAAGAAAATCCTTTAGAAATTGAAACTGAAAGAGATGATTTGCTCATTTCACCTATTGCTGTCCAATTTGGGTGTTCTGGCTTGACTATGGTTTGAAACATCAGWGCATGGATATTCATGGAGTAATTCACACAAAATGCAGTTATTTGGCTTTTTATTCCTATTATTGCCTATTTATTCCTGCTTATCAAACAGGAATTTAATTGTTCTGGGCCTTCACATGATTTTGAAAGGTTTTAACTCCTCTCTTATTACTGGGAAGCAGCACAGAGGAGCTCCTCAAGTTGCTGGCATCAGCAGATCCATGTGCTCCCCCAGCTCTATCCCATGAACCAAATGTGTGGTTTTTTTTAGAGGACCCAGCTATTTGCACACTTCAGTCTAGAACTTCCAACACCCTCACTCAAATTCCTGTTTCTTTTTAGATTTACTGTGTCATACCAGGCAAATCATTTAATGTGTCTGTATGCAATATTTKCCATGGGAATCAGAGTGTATGAATGGAGTTGTAAAGCTAAATTACAATGATTCTGTGGTGGGCATTCATCTCCCCMCATCCAAAAAAGTGTCCAATTCTACCCCTGGAGTCTTTACTTCTCCCTAGAGATGGTGAGGGGGAACCCCTCTCACCCTCTGTGTCTGAAGGTGTGTGAAATGAATKTCCTGCTCTGGTGAAGGTGACCAAATCACCATATAAAGTGTCTGTGTAACACACAAARTGCAATTTTTCTTTAATATTTCCAAAACTGTTTCTACCTGTTTTTTTTATTTTTCTGGTAACAAATACCATTTAAAGGACAATGCAGTGCAAACCACTGGCTGTGCCCCTGTCTGATGAGTCACCTTTAGCATTAAAAACCATCTGCTGTGGTTTAATAAACCAGAGACTTGTCAGGGGATGATGCAACAGGAAACATTTGTCATCTGTGCACTGAAAAATGATGGTGAGACAAAACCGTGGTAATTATTCCAGATGTATCACTGCATACTCTTCCTTCCTTTTCCTATCAGGGCCACTTCATTGTGTGGGAAGGAGCTCCAGGAGCTCGAATGGCATGGAAAGGRCACAAAAGACATGTTTTCCTCTTCAAAAATTATATTGTGATCTGCAAACCAAAGCGAGACACAAAGACAGACACCTACAGCTACATCTTCAAGAACATCATGAAGGTCTGATTGCTTTGTCCTCACCTAGAGAATTCCTCTGTCAATTAGAGCTTTACTTTTATATCCCATCTTGACATTCCTCTAATCCTTCTGAGCTATCCCTTTGCTTCAAAAAGCCTTTGAAGCACAAGTAGAGTCTACATGTATCCCAAAATATCTTTGTTAAGGTATTAATGTCAGAAACTTGACAGAAAATATCAAGGAGCCTGGRTGGACTTTTCCCAAGCTGTAAGGAGATTACAAATACAAGCATTTATTTATCTCTGTTCCCTCATTTAATTAACAGCATAAATATATTATATTGATGTGTATTCTGCTGACTACAGTATTTTCTTGCATTTGTAAATGTCTGGTTTTGGCAGTCTGTAAAATAGGGAGTAAACTGGAAGAAATCTTATTTGCTAAATTCCATGAGGTTCTYTCCGCTGGTTATGTCCTTTTCAGACACCAATTCTTGTTTATGGAAAATGGGAATATTCAGAGGATTTGACCAACTCATCATCAGACATTCAGAGTTAAATCAGCCAGAAACAAAGGAAAGAGTTTTCACAAGGCAGAAGATGCTCAACTCCTATAAAAACCAACCAACCAACCAAAAAAACATGGAGTTTTGACCAAGCCCAGTCAGGGCCTTCTGCAATTCCTTATCTCTGTCCTCACTGATATTCATAGGCAGGTTTTATTTTCCAAGAAAAATGAAATGGAAACATTTCCATGTTTTGTCCAGAGATTGCCTGCTCTCTATTTTTTCCCACATTGCCCCAAATTGTGCTGTTCCTGGACCCAGTGCTATAGGGGCACYGTGTTCCACCCTTGGGACATCTTTTAATGCTGGACATTGTTTTCCTGAAAAATTAATCCCCAGGAAAATGCCAGTGTGGTAACCAGAAAGTCAAGTATTGTGGGGAAAACAACTCTCAGAGTAGTTCTGATTGCTGCTCAACCAATGGTGTGTCGTGCTGCTCGCACAATTTGAAAAATCTTTGGATGAAGTGCAAATTACCCCTTTTTGCCGTTGGGAATTGCTAAAAACACGGGATTTGTGTTGACTTTCTGTCACTCAGCTGAACAACATAGACGTGAATGACCTGGTGGAAGGGGATGACCGAGCCTTTGAGATCTGGCACGAGCGGGAGGATCTGGTCCGCAAGTACCTCCTGCAGGCACGAACCGTGAACATCAAGAACTCGTGGGTGAAGGAGATCCTGGGCATCCAGCAGCGCATCAGCGAGCCCCTCTGGAGTAAGTGCAGCACAAGGCAGCCCAAACCTCCTAGCTTTGGTTTTTTTTGGTGGTCTCCTTGGCCTAGGAAATTAGCAAAAGAGGGAGAGAAGCTGTTTATGGCCGTTAAGTGAGGGCAGGAGGTTGAGGGAGTGATTTGTCCCCTTTGCTCTGCTCTTGTGAGATCCCACCTGCAGTGCTCTGCCCAGCTGTCAGGTCTCCAATACAAAAAAGAGGAAAGAGGAAGAGTTGGGGTTGTGCCCTGATCCATAGTCCTACACACCCCAGTGAAAATGCYCCTGTGACTCCTCTGTGTTCYAGACCCTATACKCAACTCMTGCCTTACGCTGGTGTATTTTTRCACTTGGGTTTGMTTTGGAATCTTRTCTGKYTYATTCAGGCTTCATCATCCTCAGTGYCWTTTGAKATTCCACCAGTTTTCAGTCCCCAAAATTTATCAGCAGGGATATTGGATCTTTACTTTCCAGGCATGAGCTACAAATGGTGTCCTCTACAGCATAACAATATTTGGCAGAACAGGGTTGGATTTAGTCCATATGCACTGAAAACAAGTCTGGGCATTTCATTTTTATGCCTTTAGTGAGGTGTTTTAAAGAGSAAGAGTAACAGAGTAATTTTGTTTCATATGATAGCAATGAGTTAAAATAAAAGTCACTCAATAAAGGAACAGGGTGCCCAAAGYTRTKAATGCCCCATCCCTGGAAATATCCAAGGCCAGGCTGGATGGGGYTTGGAGTAACSTGGGAYARKRGAAGGTGTCCCTGCCCATGTCAGGGGTTGGAATGAGATGATCTTTAAGGTCCTTCCAACCCAAATCAYTCCATGATTCTATGATYTGATGACAGCACTGATTTTATTGCATGGGCACCAGCAGAATATTAGTTTGGATATCCAGGGTGCATTGTATTTGAAGAAATGAACACTTAACAGCGACAGCTGTGTGATGTCTGAATAATGGATGTGCTTATTAAATCATGGTCTAAAATAATTCCAGATCAGCAAAAAAATCCTTTTTATTTTTTATATGGCCTAAATTTGTAGCCAACAACAGACATTTGACAGATGGAATTCAGTCTGAGACAAGCAAAGAGCACATGTCACCTGTAAAGTCTTGAGTCTGCTAAAAATTCCTGTTCAGTTCYTTCCATTCTGAACCTCACAGATATACAAATATTATTCTTATTTCACTTAGCAGCAGCCACCCCATGGCCAGAGCCCCCTCCTCCAGACTAACTCGCTTCCTCTGATGTTCCAGTCCCTCCAGACTTTGAGGAAGAACTGGCAGACTGCACAGCTGAGCTGGGAGAGACGGTCAAGCTGGCCTGCAAGGTGWCAGGAGCTCCCAAGCCATCCATCAGCTGGTACAAAGGTACAGCAGGGMGGGAAATGCACCCTCCAAACTCGCTCCCTGTCCATATTGATGTGACAATCGATCAGTGGGTGATCCAAGAGCTGATCACCCAGACATACCTGAGTCTAGAGACTGTGGTTTTGGGCACTTTGGGTGTACTTCTTTGGGTGGAAAAGCAGAACCACGGCATTCCAGAATGTACTCTGAGGTAATTCCACTTTTAAATGAGGATTGGTCATGTAGGAGATCCTTCAGCAGTTCTTTGCCTGGATGATGCTTTGCTGAGAGCTGGATGAAGATGAGGAGCTCATTCCTCAACTACCAACACCTGCAATRAAGCAAATTAGAGCTCTCAGTCCTCTCAAGATGATTAGCTATATGAAATTCCTAAGAGAAAATTCATAGCAAGCTATTCTGAAGGAAATAATTTCTCTCTTTCAGATGGAAAGCCCGTGGAGGTGGATCCCCATCACATYATAATTGAAGATCCTGATGGGTCCTGCACGTTGATCTTGGACAACCTGACAGGGGCTGACACAGGACAGTACCTGTGCTTTGCTTCCAGTCCTGCTGGGAATGCCAGTACCCTGGGGAAGATCCTTGTTCAAGGTGAGGTCCTGCTCAGAGGCAGTGTTTTATAGGGGTCTGCTSTGCAATACCTTAAACTTGGACCAGCCACCAGCCAGTGTGGCCAGCAGGACCAGGGCAGTGGCCATCCCTTCTGCTGGGCACTGCTGAGGCTCCTCCAGTCCTGGGGATCAGTTTGGGCCTCTCATGGCCAGAAGGACATTGAGGGGCTGGCGCAAGTCCAGGGAAGGGAACGGAGCAGGGGAAAGGTCTGGAGCCCCAGGAGCGGCTGAGGGAGCTGGGAAAGGGGCTCAGCCTGGAGAAAAGAGGGATCAGGGGGACCTTGTGGCTCTGCACAACTCTCTGACAGGAGGGGACAGCCGGGGGGGTTGGGCTCTGCTCCAGGGAACAGGGACAGGAGGAGAGGGAAYGGCCTCAGGCTGGGCCAGGGGAGGGTGAGGTTGGATATCAGGGCAACTTCCTTCACCAGAAGTGTGGTCAAGCACTGGAACAAACTTCTCAAGGAACTGGTGGAGTCCCCATCCCTGGAAGTGTTCAAAAAACATGGAGATGTGGCACATGGAGATGAGGTTTATTGTTGGCTTAGCAGTGCTGGGTTAATGGTTGTACTCAATGATCTTAGAGGTCTTTTCTAACCTGAATGATTCTGTGTTTCTATGATGTTACAAATATTAAGACATTGCAGAATTTCTGTATAACATATATTGAATAATTAATTTTTTTTAAAAAAAAATTATATACAGGTGCAGGCAGCTGTTCTTAGACAAGAAAAATTGGTCTCTGATATCCTTTAGACACCATAAGAATTATCTGGGCAGGGATACATCCTTCCTATCTGTTTGGATTTCCAGCTAGCAGTCACATTTGCCCTTGCTTTCTGCAGTGCCCCCACGGTTTGTGAACAAGGTCAGAAATGCTTATCTCGTCGAGGGTGAAGATGTCCAGTTCACCTGCACTGTGGAAGGAGCACCTCGGCCCCAGATCAGGTCAGTCCTACAACTCACATGGCAACAAATCCTGGTTTCCCATTCTGCATGGTCAGAGAAGTAATTTTGAGTTTATGACCCTTTCTTTACAGTGTCTTCCATCTTAAGCCCATCCCAGTGCTGGCTTTTCCTGATCCAAACACTCCTGTGATTCTCAGCAATTAATTCTAGCTAGAATTTGAAAAGAAAYATCTACAGATAGCCCCAGAGTAGGACTGTGTCTGATCTAAAGCCCTTGACCACCTGACATTTTATAATTTTTTTTTCATTTCTTTATCCTCTCTGCCTTACACCTGACTTGATTTTATCAGCGAACAGTCTGGGCTATTCAGACCAAAAGCTCAGCAAATCTTGTCATCATTTAAAGTCCTTTTCCAGCACTGACTGATGAGATTTCTTGAGAAGAATCTCCTAGACCTTTACAGTTTAACATCCAGGTGTTTCTTACCCACCTGCAGACCTCCCTTCCGGGATCCAAATGTTTGTCTAAGGATTAACTCTGGAGTTATTTGATAGCTGGATCAGTGAGATGGGGATCTCTAAACACTGAATAATTTTTTTCTGGCTTATTTTCCGTGTTTTCCACTAACAGGTGGTACAAAGATGGGGTGCTGCTGAAGGACACCAATAAATACCAGACTTTCAATGAACCAAGGAGTGGCATCGTAGTCCTGGTGGTCAAGGACCCTTCCAATGAAGATATGGGGCACTACGAATGTGAGGTAAGTTCGGAGAGATTTAAATTTCTGAAATTATATAGGCGGGAGAATTCATTTTGCTGGGAGAGACCCATGGCTGAGTAATTGCTCATAAAACCTTATAGAAAGTCAGGCTGAACTAGATCTAGATTGTGAATGTCCAAAAACTTCACAATATTCTCCTCTGAGAGTTTCCTGGTACAAGTAAGAATCGATGGAGCTCATTCTGAGCTTAAACTCAGATCCGGAGGAGACTCTTACAAAATTTGGGACCACTCTGATGGGACTTTTTTTTTTCTGGACTGTCTAAATTGTGGCAGATTCATGCTGCTACTAAGAAACTGTCCAAAGCCAAAAAAAAGAAATTAAGTCTAAAAAGAAGGATAAAACACTGAAATTCTGGTTCAACAAGCATACATAGAAATATCTAATAAATTAAAACATGTAAAATATTTTGTGAAAATTAGTCATAGTCTATGCAGTCATTGTAATAAAGCAGTAATTAGCTCTGAGGGCTTGGCAATAAAAAGTCTTGGTTTAGGAAACTAGCATGGGTCAGCTGCTCCATGATAAATGGTTCWGYTTGGAGAAATATTTAGGAAGTTTGRTGTAYTTTAAAGAATTCTACTGGAATTTAAGCAAAATCAGACTACCTTGCATTTGCCAAGACTAAGATCCCAAGGCCCAGTATTCCCTTGCCTGAGTAAAACTCAGTAATTATTGGATGATTAACAAAAAAMCTGCTCTTTAATGACCATTAAAGATGAACAGCAATAATTTGTTCCTGTTGCAGACAGTTACACCAGGCTCGAGCCACAGGCTGCACAGCAAACTGCAAATGTTTATGTAAATAATTGAGTTTTCTGGCATGCTGTAACTTGCCTGTGTGAGTAATTTTTGGTAAAACACCATAAACTGCATTAAGCAGCAAAGTGTCTGTTCGGACTCCAGCTTAGAGCTGGGGTCACGCCTTCCCCATTTCTGTTGGCACTGAATTTTCAAGGTAGCATGGGCAGGGTTTTATCATGACCAAACATTCTATGTTTCACCTGGCCCTGCACGGTTCTCTGCAGCTGATGAACAGATTAGGGTCAGCCAAAAGCGGAGCAGAGCTTTACCACCACAGCGCYGCAGCCCTGACCCAGGAGAGGAGAGGAGACCAGGCCATCACCATTGAAGGTACGACCCTTGCCCAGCTCCGTAYGTACGCCAGCGAGCTGCCCTAAAACCTCTGAGGATCCTGTATCTTTGCCATCTTATCCATGTTGGTTGTTGGTGTCCAYGTACCTGTACGTCTCTGGAGATGTGCATGGGCACAGGGCAGCTCGCCTCTGTGCCCATCACCATCTGTTGATTTCCAAGCCTGGCAAATCAACCTCATATAATGCTCCTAAAGGCATTATATGAAAAAGGAGGAGCAAATGGAGGGTTTGTCACAATATTGCTAGTGCAAAAAAAAAAAAAAAAAGTTTTCTATTGTTGGAATACTTGAAAATGTGTGTCAGCCTGGCAGAAGTGTTACAGGGGCCACTAAGTAAAGGTAGAGACATATTGTGATTATTCCTGAAATGTCACTGAAAGAAATGGGGAATGACTGGGAAAGCAGAACGGTGTCCAGATTGATGTTTAGCTCATCCATTATTTAGGATTGTTCAAGGATAGTCATGGAGTCTGTTCCTTTTTTGTCTGCCAATTTCTCCTGGATTGCTAGGGTGATAAGAATTGATTTTAGATCCATCCAAAACCACATCTCTTTCTTAATAACTTTAGACATTACTGCCCAAAGTTCCCTGTTTACCCAAGGGATTTCCACATGGGGTGTGTTAGTGCCTGCTSTAAACCCATCCCAGCCCAGTTTAAATCCGTGGCTACATCTCCCTAGGGAGCATTTCCTGGAGTAGGGATGCGTTCTTTGTGCCTCTTACAAGTGTCCTTGTCCGGCTGAGCCTGGCCCAGCCAGTCCTGTGTCTCTTGAGCAGTTCCCAGGGGTGGCTCAGGGGGTGACACAGCCAAGGGACCACCTTTGATAGCTAAGGAACAGATCTGGGGGGTGAGAGAGAGGACCAGGCCAGGCACAGGCCGTTCCATGCTGGCAGACCTTGGTTTCACAGGCTCTCCCAAATGTGGCTGGTGGAGACATGGCCAGCAAAAGCCAGAATTTTACCAACAGCTGTAGGATCTTCTTTCCCCATCTTTGGTGTTGCCACAYTGCCTTGTGGTAATAACAGGAGTTCAAGTGTGTGTTTAAAAGGGCATTATTGACATTATCGACATCCCCTAAGAGGTGACATTCTGACTCATTAAGGTGCTGGGCAGAAAATGCTGGAGCCTGGAAAAACGTCCAGGGAAAAATGATCATCCACTCAATTTTTCATCATTTTCTACAGCACTCTGATGTTGGCTCTGTCTGAGAYAGGGCCCTGGTCTGGCTCGGCCTTTGGGCCAGCCCTCTGAAGACACAAATGTTGAGCTATTACATAGAAAAGATTCAGCCACAATAAGTTATTAAGATTAGATTCCTGATCTATGGACTTTCTTGACTTCATTTTTAACGTATTTAGTCCTTTTAGTCCTTTCCCAGAGTCCCATCAAAAAGCATCAGAGGGAGGATGGTATGAGTGTAGAAACACTATAATTTTTTTCAGCCAAATAAAGCTTCAAGTACTTTAAAGCTTTTTCTTTTCTATGCCCCAGAGAGAGAAAAGTAAGTTGTGTGCAGGATGTAGAGGAGCACAAACAAATCCCTGGGGTGGTGTGTCTTGATGAAGTTCCTTTCAGGCAGAYGTTATAAAAGCAAGCAAGGGTTGTGAAAAGTGTTGGGAGTGCTTTTAGGGTTGCAAATGTGTATGTTCAGCCCCAGATTACTCATCTGCTGTTATTCCTGTAATCCTAAAMMAAAAAAAAAATTGTGAGCTTGGTTGAAGAAATRTAATTGGAGTTTGCCTGGAAGCTTCAGAAATGTTATTAAATAGATGTGCAATTGCTTGGGCTTGGTAATAGGGCAGAAAATAGATCCCTGAGTTATCTCCAGGGAGAAACAGAGGGAGAGCTGCTCCAGGCCAGTGGAGGAAATAGGCTCATCCATGGAGCAAGAGGATTGTCCTGAGCAGAATTGCACCARGGATGGATTTGGCACAATGCCCTTGACCGAGGAGGGAATTTGTTGCTTTCTTGAGACTCAATAACCAGCCTTGATCTGCCTGGGGCAAATCAGGTTCATCTGGCACAGAACTGGAGGACGGATGGATCTCGTGAAGGCTATCTCTTTCCATCCTCACAATCCTTCCTGTTTGTGAAAATGGGATTACCTGTAACTTCACCAAGAGGACAACATTACTGCTCTCACAACAGGAAATAGATACTGTGTCTGCTTCCTGGCTCACCTGCTCCCTGGGTCTGAGTTTTACCTGATTTATCTCTGTTTCTGTGAAATTACTATTGTCTGAGTCTCACGAGGCACCCAAGGTGCAACTCTTTTAGTTTTTATCCTCCTGCCTTTCTGTACTGTTTATTCTGCTGAACCAAAGCCACAGTTTGGGATACCGTTAGTCCAGTGGTTTATGAGCCCTGACCTGAAGCTGGTGATGGTCCACAGTCCAAGACCATGGGTATCAAAACCAAAATYCTTATCTTTTGGTTTAAATTCACACTATTGGAACTTGCAGATCCCTTGGATGGACAAAATCCAAAAAGGATGGAAACCACTGGACTAAGGAATCCCATGTGAGCTGAGATCTGCCCTCAGCCATACCTGGTCGCTTCACTGAAGTCAATGCAGAGTTGCTTTAAAAAAATCCTTTCTGTGGATACTGGAAAAATTCAATACACTTTTAAAAAAAAAAAAAAATAAGTGGAACTGAAAGAAGATCCTTCTCTTTGACTTCCAGTTGACTGTGTCTGCTTTGCACCTCGCTGCTTAACCCCTCCATGGCAGACCTGGGCTGATGTGCTGTGGCATGTTCTGGTGTGATTACTCCATCCCAAGCTCACTAACGTGATTATTTGTTGAGAAAAGCAAAGCCCAGTGCCTTTGAAAGGCATTGCATTTCCMCCATGGTGGGCAGGTCAGGACCTAGAAGGAAACAGTCAGTACAAGGAGTGGAGCCAGGCACAGCAGTGGAGATAAACAAAGCCATAAATAAATTTCCCAGTGCAACAACAGCCAGGCAACAGTCATTCCTTCCCAGCTTTGCCTCAGATTTCATGCAGAGCTCGGGGCAAGTTATTTAGTTGCCTTGTAACAGCCACCTTGTTAAAAAAGAGATTTTAGAAAATATTTTGGAGCTCTTACAAGGAAGATTGCTTTAAAATACAGCAATGTTTAAAATACAGAGGAGCCTTAGATCTCTTAGTGTTACTGAAGAAATGGGCACAGGGGTTTTCACCTGACGATTTGGAAGTTCCCTGATTAGGGTGTTGATTAGGGTACTCACCTCATTGTTTTTATTCTGTTGTCACCATGGTTTAGCCTCATTTTTGGCTTGGCCAAAGGATTTTCAGGGCAAATTCAGGAGAGCCCCATCTGCCTTTGCTGCCATGGCAGTCACTGCAGGAGTGGAGCCTTCTGGTTGTTTGGTAGGAGTTGTTTGTTTGTTTTTTGAGGGTTTTTTGGAGGGAGATTCCAAAACACTCACATTTCATTCACACAATTTAGAAAACTATCCATTAATTGAGCCACCAGCCCTGGACAGATTTCAAAGACCTGTGGATGTGGTGTTTAGGGACAGAGTTTAGGGATGAACTCTGCTGGCTTACTGGTTGGATTCAAGGATCCAAGTGGCCTTTTCCAACCCCAATTGCATGAATTGCTCATTTTAGGATTAGTTTTAGCAGTTCTTGTCAGGTTTTGCARATTAGTCTCCAAAGTGTAGCAGAAAGAGGTGAAAGCAAAGCAGTGCTCCCGTGGTTCATGTCAGGAGCATGAACTGGGCAGGAAAAACAGGTTTAAGTTTTTTTGAGTGGAGAAAAGAGACTTAAAAAATAAAAGCCATAAATTACCTTCCATCCATTCAGAGCAAGGGGAACTCACTTGTCCTCAGTGTTCCATCATTCATAAGCCAATGTTTTAATCCATTAACCAAAGAGGTGTCTGGTCCTACAAAGGCACTGGCTGTCCCTAACGCTTACAGCTTTTAACCTGCTTATCAGGGGCTCCTGCTTTGCAAAGCTGTTTGCCTAAAATGCTCTGGAAAAGTTGAAATGATAAATCTGGTGCTAAAAAAATGGATGCAGAATATTTTCCTCTCGGGGAAAAACAACAGGAAAAAAAAATTTAAAAAAAAAAAGTAAGAAAGAAAAGAAACCCAAATTCTCTCATCCTACTTTCATGTGGTTCTATCCTTCAATATAGGATTGCTCAAATCCTCCCTCACACCTTGTATAGCACATATACAATATATTAAATGCCATTTTCAGCTTACTCATCCCAGGCCTGCTGAACTTTCAAATATTGAATCTCTTTGACATCCACTACGAATAGAAATATCACAGTTGGCGTCATTTGGGAGGATTGCAAGAACAGACATTAATAGAGAAACCATTAAAGAGACTTTTTCTTAAAGACACTGTGAGATTTCATTGAATTTATTCAATTTTTTAGTTTATACTACTCAATATTCCTCAATATTTAACTTTTATAAGTTTATAGTACTWAATTCTCATCTAAAGACAGTTACTGCTAAAATAGTTGTATAAAGCACCTATTTTCAGATGAATAATAAAATTAATTAATTAATACCTATTTACTTCAGAACGTCAGTATTTTTCTTCAGATACTCACAGCATATGGATTAATCTCAAAATATTATTTAATGAGATTTTCTAAAAGTTATTTGAAAATTGYAGAATAGTGATTTGAAAAGTCAGGGAAAATCTCTAACCTGAGTGTGGTAAATTTTTCAAGCACTACGTTCATCTGCCACCATTATTCAATCAATTAAAACAGGGTTTGAATTATTCAAAAAATATTAATTAAGGACAGGTAAATGGTTTTATTGCAATTATGTCCAAGGATAAATATTTAAAAATAATTTCGTTCTTTACTTACCCAGGAAGTGTAAATTCAAATTTCCAAACAAATTTTGCTTAAATCCACCCAATTCTGCAGAAACTCCTTTGGCTTTATGKGAAATTATTCCAGATTTTTACAGACATAAAYRAGACAAGGCTCTGCAAGGAAAACAYGAGCTCTAGGTCAGATATTAACATCAATATTTACACAAAATTCTTTTTCATTATGGCCAGATTCATGTTTTTACCTGAGGCAGAGAAGAACCCTTGGAAGTGAAGTGGAAGGGAAATTAGGTTAAAGGATTCCATTTAATATTGTAAATGTATTTTTAATTTTCAGTCAATGCAGGTTTGGGGCACCATTGAAAGCATCAGCACTAATCATCAGTTATTTAACAAATAATTCAGGCTCTCCAAATTCCCTGGGCAAGAACTGTTTGTGATTTTATAGACACATTTTAAGTAGCAGTTCACTTAAATTGTACCAACTGAAAATCACCAGAGCTTATTTATTATAGGCTGGCTGGAAAATTGAATACCAATTGCTGGAGATTAAATTATGGGGTTTTTTTTAGATATTTTGCTAGTTTATTAAACAAAAAGTGGGGTTTGCCGCTGGGTTTTTTTGAGATCTCAATAGGTTCAGCAGTTCAGAGTGTCCTCAGAACAGTGTGGTTCAAACAGAGCCTTACTTTTATTCCAGTGGAAAGGATGGGAAACCTGCTGAAAATCTCAGTTCTTCAAATGGTATCCTGCTGCTTTTTAAAAATGTCAGTTTTAAGAAGTATTTGCAACACCATGAAATCATTATTTTTGATCTTGATATGCATCAGCAGCTTTTAGTTTGTTATGGGAGAAGGATCAGGAAAAATTGCAAATTAGAGCAAAAAAAAAGATGGAGCAGACACAGGGCTCTCCTGGGTTTCCTAGGACTTGGGGTTTTTTTGATACTGATTTTCTGTATTGATGATAACGATTTTAGTTTTCATTGTTATCAGTTTGGATTTTGCATCTAGTCCACAAAAGCCTGGCCACAATCCAGTRTTTGGGGAAACTCTTTTTTCTAGGAAGTGAAATCACCGTTTAAAGAATTTCAGCTCTCCAGGATATTCCAGATCAAGGCTTTTCAGGTTTCTGACACCATCACTACTTTATTATAGGATWAAAAAAATTAAGTAAGGACCTTGTTTTCTAGCTTTGACCTGCCAATCAAAAATGGTAGAATAAAGAATTTTTGACAAATTGTTTTCCACACATTATTTAATTTCAAAGTTAAATCCCTCCTTGTTCAGAGAGCATTCTGGATTCTCATTTCTGGTTAGAATCACTAAAGATGATGCTGGAAATAACCACAGAAAGCATGGATGGGATGGTACAGTTGGTCATTTTTCACTCCAGTTTATGTTGATTAACTGAGCAAAGATAATTTAATCATTTCAGCTTTTGCCTTTCTTTAACCCCATGCTGTTCATACTGTTCTCTTTGTAGTCACTGAACAAGAGACTAAAGTGCCCAAGAAAACCATCATCATGTAAGTGCTGATTTTTTTTTTGTAACATTTGTGTTTTTTTGCCTTGCTGCCTCTGCATGATCCAGTAACAAGCTTGTGCTCATTGGCCATGCAAGTGTGTTCATTCCCAGCCCACCAGGTCCCACAGAATTCTGTGCCATGCAAAGTGATCTCCTGAAAAAAAAGTCCTTTTGTTCTTTTCCAAAAATAGCACTGGTGCTAGACACAGCCTGGGGTAGATATTTTATGATTTACACAAGGAAAATATTTCCCTGAATGATGATAGAGCTGCACAAGAGTTCAAGTAGGTAGASTCTGATTCTCAGTGTTGAAAAGAAAGCAGGTTTGAAAACTGCCTACCTGAAAATATCTATAAATTTAGCAAACATCTCAGAGCTTAGAGTGATTTCTTGTGGCTTTCTATTTTAAACATTTCAGGAAAGCCTTGTGTGACGAAGCAGAAGGAAGATGAATATTTTTATCTACTTCTGTCTCTATATTTCTAATACAAATATTTGTCCTGGTCATGCATTTTTGCATACTTTGAGCCTGGTTTATACTGCCTATAAAATACAAAGATTAATTGCTGTAAAAATCACTATTTTCTCAGTCATATGTAGCCTAGAAGCATAGCAACCACTAAAATAATAATTTATCTTCTTAAGCAACATAAAGAAATACATAATAAATTGCTTCATGTGCTGGGAGTGGGACAATGTCCTGTGATGGCCTTCAGAGCACCTCCAAACCACTCAAGCCATGTCCTGAGGGCAGTAAGTAGTTATACTACGGAAATTTTGGGGAAGTACCTTCCCTCAATGGTTAGGTTGTACTATTGCTAAAAACAGTCCTTGATTTGGACGTTCAAGGAGGTTCAAGTGTATGTATTTTATTTTTGTTAGACATAAAATGTGAATTAAAGGAAAGTTAAGAGTTGCTTACCTTTTATCCCTTTTATTATTCTCTGTGAGGATTACTCCTTTAGATCCATGCACTCGGCCCTTTTGSAGGCAGTGGTTTATGAGATGTCCCCCTTCCAGAAGTTTCCACCTGGATGAGGCAGAGAGCAGGCAGGAGAGGCAGGAAGAGGCTCTAGATAAGATTCCTAAATCTTATCTATCCACATCTCTGTGCCTGAGTCTGGAGCAGCAGCGTTAATATTTGTGAATTAGACAATATTTATCAGGACAAAATACCATCAGTTAAGCTGATTTCTGAATTTCTGAGATGTAAATTCCATAGGCTGTTACTCTGGACAGCTCCAGGAGGAATTCCTATATCAAGGGCTGCGGCCTCCGAAGAGTTTGGTAAACACAGGAGTGGGATCTCAGAAAGACAGAAATACCTCTCCTTTTGTGGCCATGAATTTATTAGAGTGGACCTTAGCTGGAATTGGGGTAGTGATGGAAGAAAGTTTGGGAATAATTCTCTAGGGGCAGATTCCAGCTCCTCTTAATGTGTAGTGAGCTGAGGAGCAGAAACAACTTTAAAACTGCTGGCTGAAAATAACAGATAATTGAGAGATGGGATTGAACAACGTCCATATATGGAAATCCCAAGCCCCCAAAAATTCCTTATAACTTTGCAACATGGAGCACAGTCTAGTGTAAGCACCCAAGGATTCATTGTCCTCATTTTTATCTAAAATGATTTAATTTTCTGTAATTCACAAAGGCTCTATGGCCAGTAGGGAGGCTCTGCAGAAACCTTAAAGATCTGTAGAAAAATGCTAGAAACTTAGGGAAAAGAGTAAAGCAGTGGGAATGAGCAGTAGAAGAGAGGGAGCTYTGGAAGGAAATCAATTTCCCTGTAGCTGATCCAGTCCTGGCCTCTGCCRTGTCCTCAGAGACTGATGGTTGGAAACAAATCCGATCTCCACAGGAGAAGGAAGTACAAATTTTCAAAACTAAGACCAGAAGATGAGAAAGGCTGCAGTAAACCCAGAGAATCAGTCTTCCAGGATGGCTGTAAATGAGTTCTCTATTCTCAAGGGCTCTTTGAACCCTCCCCTGTCCCTCAGGAAAAGAGGGACAAAAGCCACAGCARAGATGACCGAAGAGCAGAGGCGGTGACCTTCAGCCCTGTGTGGCTGTGACTGGAGAATGATGAAGAAAAAAAGAGGAATTAAAAAGCTGCTGTCTCCACTCTTAATCTCAGTTCAGGCCACTGTTTTACCCTTCTGTTAATTCTCTCGTTTTAACCCCATTCCTTGGAGGTAGGGACAGAATCTCAACACAGAAACAAAATGAGCATTTCCTGTGATTTCCACTGGAGCAGATGTGAAACATCGGTTTCCTTGTGCTTGCAGAAAAAAAACACTGTATTTACCTGAAAGTTTTTCCATATAAGAAACACCCCTGAAAAACCTGCAGGAAAAACTGCATGGTAAATATATAAATTAAGAGCACTGTGGCCTGGGTTTAGGCCTAGGGTTAGAAAGACCTTTAAAAATAATTTTAACTCCTTGCAATGAACAAGGACAATTTCACCTCCATCAGGCTACTCAGGGCCCCATCCAGCCTGACCTTGAATGTTTCCAGGGTTGAGGCATCTACCCCCARCTCTGAAGTCCCACTGTTTTGGATATGTCAAAAAATCTAAAGTAAGGCTAGCAGAAATACACTGAGAAATCAGAATTATGTATCCCAAATTGGTTTGGTATTCCTGTGGTAGGTAGGGTAGTAGGAGGTAGTAGGGCCAGGCTGTGTCTGCACTAATGGTGTTATGAAGAGGAAAAATAAATATATTTTGGCAAATTGATGACTTGGCATMAGGTGACTTGTGCAGGAAATGTTTTAACTTTCTTTTCCTGGTCCTCTCCACATGTTCAGGGTTAATCCCTTTCAGTGTAACTGTTCTGCCTGTGGAAGTGCAGATCTTGGACTCAAAAAAATCTCTAATTTAAAAAAAAAGGGATATATTACATTAATTAAATATTATTAAGAAGCTGCTGAGCTTCTGTAATAAAGGACATTTACCCATTGAAGGTGGATGAAATCAGGATTTTAGCCATGGATACTCAAGAAAAGGTTAAAGTCTTTGAGTGTTTAAAATTTTGGGGGGTCCAAAATAGCCCGGTAGGTGCTTATCACAAGCACATGAAATGTGCAGGCCCCAGCAGAGCATTTCTCAGCTGGACCCGCTCGTGGCGTGTTCCCACTCGAGGAGGTTAACAGGGCTGGGTTTTCCTTGGGAAAAGGGTTTCCCTGGACCATGAAGTGGAGATGGGCATGGGGCTGTGTGCRCTGTGTGTGTCCCTCCCAAAATGACTGTTCCCCCAAAAGCTGCAGTGCTGACCCCAACTAACCCCACTGTGGCGCCTTGGCCAAGCACGGTGTGTGCCAGGGGAGTGTAGCTCCCCAAGAAGTCTCACCCTGCCACCAACTGCACCCCTTTCTGCCATCAGAGAGGAGACCATAACCACGGTGGTGAAGAGCCCGAGACAAAGGGGAAGGGTTTCTCCCGCGCGCTCTCCTTCGGGTCATTCTCCCTCGCGCTCGCCACGAGTGGAGCCGGCTGCCGAGCCCGTTTATGTCTCCAAGATCAGGCAGCCTGTCCTCAGACACGACCAGGAGGCAGYACCAAAATCTGCTGCTGTTCCCAGGCTTTATGTCACAGAGCACGAGGACATGCAAGGRGCAGCGGCGAGAGATGTCGTGGTGGAGAGCACAGTGGAAGAGAAAAAGCCCAAGTGGGTGGAAGTGGAAGAAATAATTGAATTCAAGGTGAAAAAATCACCAAARCCCACAAGGAAAAGAGGCTCTTCCCCAGCAAAACAAGAAAAAGACGAGTCAGGGGTGTTAACATTCACTTTTCCAAGCTCAAAGCCAAAGCGCTCCCCGGAAGATGATCCAAACACAAACAACTCCAACAATAAATTGGTGGAGCAGTCAAAATCTCTGCCTAATGAGGGTCTCTCTGAAGGGGACATCCAGCCTCTGGTGTACACCACGGAGCAGGAGGGACCCCAAGTCAGCAGCGAAGAGAGGAACTCCCCGTGTGGGTCTGAACAATTAGGACACGATTCATTTATGGATTATGGCACTGAAGGGAAGAACTGCCCACAGGAATCCCGTGCTGACTGTGGGTCAGACGCCGACTCCCCACTGCTTGCCTGCGGGGGTGAGCCTCTGGTCTTCCATTTGGGGACAGCTGAAGGAGACCAACACCAAGTTCTGTTCTCCCTGGAGAGCCCTGAGGATAAGGAAGGGGTCGGTGATGTGGGGGTGTCTTGGCCTGTTGGAGAGGAGGTACCCGAGGTAATACAGGACATYCTTCCCGAAGAGGACAGCGTCATAGTGGATGAGCCAGAGGACCTGCCCACGGACGACATCAGCCGCCGGGACCGCAAGATTCTAACCCACAACGGCAAACTCTTGACTCTGGAGGACCTGGAGGATTACGTGCCTCAAGAAGGCGAGACCTACAGGTGCGAGGATCAGAAGGCCGCGGCGGAGAAGCCATGCGAGATCTCGGTGCTGCAGACGGAGATCAACGAGCCCACCATCGGCAGGCCRGTGCTGCTGAGCCTGCTGAGGCCCATGGCAGCCGAGCCCCGGCCGAGGTTCTTCAGCCGCTACGAGGAGCGCGTTCCCGGCGGCGTGTTCGTGTCGGCCTCCCGTGTCACTCCCGTGCAGCCCGTGGGCCCCTCCAACATCTCCTTCCACGTGGGCGATTCCCGTGGGGCTTCTCCCGGCCCTTCCTTCACGGTGAAACCCTCCTTCTGCACCGAGGTCCAGCGCTCGGCRGACAACGGGCAGTCGAGCTTTAAAACGGAAGTTTCCACCAGAACTCTGAGCTATGGGACTGTGGGYGAGCCTGTCACCTTGCACATCAGCACAGAAGACCTCTCCCAGAGCTGAGTGGATGCAAGCATGATTTTTAACAAAGAAAACAGCTTTTCAAAAATTAAAAAAATAAAATCAGAATGGTTGTAGGCGAGGGGAGTCAGTGGCGAGGATTATGAGGTGACAAGTACAGGGAGTACCTTATAGGGAAGTGTATTTAAATATGATATATCAAGCTTTTCCAGTCTTAAAGGGAACAGTCTGTCAGAACAGTTTATAACTTTCAAAGCTTTGATCTAGGTGAACATGTATCATTCCATAGTGGAGCAGTGATGGGAGGTTTAGGAAAAGCCTGATTCTTCTACCTATGACAGAAATAAAGACAAAAAAATGCATTTTTATCTGTGAGCTTAATAATTATTTCATGTGCCAGTTTATGGTGTGGCAAGGAGRTGAAAGTATCCAAGCTTTTCAGCATCCTTCAGCAGCCCAGGACAGGAGGTGCCTCCTGTCACCGTGTCGGCACAAAGATTGTGAAGCTTCACAATGCTTTGACTCTGCTCTGCACTTGTGACACCAATCAGCTCTGCTGAAATRTCTTCATAAACCTTTCAATAAACATAATCTGGCTATGTTATTGTAACCTTCTGCCGTATAATGAGATATACAATAAATATTACATATACCAGGGATGCAAAGGGCTGTTCAGGCCTTTTGGTTGAAATCCCAGTTTGACTCTAGTCAGTGGTGAGAGTCCCACTGCTGCGAGGAAGCAAGGGTTTTGTTGTTCTCTTCTGCTTTATGTGAAAAAGACAATCTTTTCTAAATGACTGATAGTTTCAAATCCACTTCCTAGTTGTCTGATAATGTAGGTTTCATTATTCTGCATTCTGGTGTGGTGGATTTATAACCATACATTTGAAATATAATTTACCTAATGTGCACCAAATTATTAAAGTGCTGCACAAAACGATTTCTGCATCTGCAATCCAACAYTAACACATACAAAGAACCACAAATGTGGTCTTTGCCACTAAATAGGACTGAATGAGATATTGTTCTCCTGAACGTGCCAGTGGTGAAACATTCCTGCTAACAGATTGATCCATGATGTCCCTTATATGTGATAAGAGGAATTTACCACTGAGCTACAGTAAAGTAGCAGGAGCACAAAAACAGATTAAAAAAATAAAGATGAAACAGAGCTTTACCATAAATACTTGGTTGAAACATAGATCTGCTCCAAATGCATCGGGCTGCCAGTTGCAATTGCATCATATTACTGTAAGCAGGAGGGACTGGCTGTGGCGTTCCTCTGGAGCCGTGTGAGGGGGAGGCTCRGGTGCACTGAGCACAGCCCATCCCTGTTGGCTTCACCAGAAATGAATGCTGCCCAGCCCTTCAACAAGCTGCTCTGAAAAGAGGTGAGCTCACAGGCCCAAATCTTGGTGCCAGCTGGACTCAGATGGGGTTTGCCATTGATGTCAGCAGGAGCCAGCAGTGGCCCTCTCCGGTGACAGAGATGTGGGGTGAAAAGTCCCCACACCTTGTCCCAGCTGAGCTCTGTAGAAATCTTGCAGCAGAAACTGTTTTCATTTGTGGTTTAGGGAAACCAGAARTGCTCAGGCACAGCTGAATTTCTAAGCAGCATGAAGAGAGAAGTGCAGTGAGTTTCTGCCTTGGGAATGAACAGATGATGTTGACTCAGTGTTTCCCAGCCAGATGATATTGAGGAGCTTGTCCTGGAGGCTTGGGGCAATATTCTTGCCAACAGGGACTGAATTCATGGAAGGTGCTTGTAGAAAAGTTTTTTTTTTTTTTTCCCTTCTGCAGCTGCACCTTGTTCTGATTAAAATGAACAAATTGATTCTCAGCCTTTCACTTTCAACATCCTCTCAGGATGTCGTGTGCACTACCTTCATGATATAGGATGCTTTTCCAGTGRTGAAGGAAATCAAGCTTCCTTTATGGTACTATCCCATTTTTTATAACATCTCCTTGGTTTATACTGTTTGTTTTATAATGAAGCAATACGATGGATATATATATTAGTGCTTTTTTCCTATATTGCACTGTACAATGAAAAGTAACAGACACACAATGGGGAAATGCTTTCAATGCTAAAAAATATTTCTTTTATTTTGAGTTTGATTCTGATCTCAGTTATTCCAGTATCAATCTAGAATAATTCCACAAAAGGAAGTGGATTTGATTCAGATTTGCAAAGATACTGCTGAGATAAGAATTTGCCCTGTGATAGTCTTCAAAAAATGCAATATTCATACAAGTGATAATGAGGTTGTGTAAAGGAATGCAGAGGTTTCCTCATGCTGTGGTTGACACTCAGGTTTTGCTAAAGAAGCTCTAAGGCTGCACTTCAGATGGTTGTAGAAGAAATAATCATACTTTGATTCATTAGCTCAAAGCAATTAACATCTGTTTACATTTTCTTCTGAAATTCAAGCAAAAGAGAATCAAATGATGGAAATTTTTAAAATCCTATGCAGGGCTCTGTTCAAAAAGTGAAAGGTTTATGAAAAATTCATTACATATACTTTCAAAATATTTTCCTAGAGGTTAAAAATTATGCTTGTAAGTGATTAAACTGTGTAGATAACTAATGAGATGTGTGGGAATTTACTTCCTGTAGATGAAAAGATTCAGCTGTATGAAAGGTTTTAATACAATGAATGTTTTACTGAAATTCCTGGAGGTAAATGGGTATTAATAAAGTGGAAACTTCCGTTTGCTTGAGATACAAAAAGAAAAAAAAATACACACAAAAAAAAGTCAAATGAAGATACGCTGTTAGATGCTGAGTTTATATCAATAAATGTCTTGCATCAGCTGCCACTGAACTCATTGGGTTTCTGTGTTCTTTGTTACAGCACTTGATATTCCATCAGCTCATCCTCTTCTCCTGCTGGCTTCAGCAGGARCTGGGTTGCAATCCAAGAATATTAATGCAGTTGGGCTCTGTTTCCTTTTTCATGGATGGTTCCAGGAATGTTGAAGTGAAAGAATCTGTTTTTAGGGATATTTCCAGCTCAGGAATCTTGAATGATTCACTTCCTCTTGGGTCCTTCTCTGAGACTCAACTGGAGCTTCAAAATACATGTCAGTCTTGAATTCCTGGGGATAGGCTGGAGGAGACGTGGGGTGGAAAGGTTCAAGGTCGAGGTTTTAGAGCTGGGAAAGAGGTTCTTCATCACTGGGTGCCATCAGTGTGGTGTTTGTTAGTTCTRTGTGCCTTGGTGGATATTGAAATCCCTCAGCCTGAGTCAGTGTCCTAAATAAGGAAGAAAGTGGTGCATCATCCATAAACAGGGAGGAAGGTGGTGATGTTAGAGTATGGGGGAGACCTGTGGTTATAAATAACATCCATATCTATATCTATCCATCTGTGAATATATTTCCTCATCATATGACATTAAACAAAGCACAGCTATTTGTTTCAAACGCTCATGTTTGGTTTTTGTTTTTTTTTTTTCTCAAAACACATCATGGTTTGAGTTTTCTCTCTTTTTTTGGCAAGCAATAACATGATGAACATTATCAATTGTCTTAATCTCACCTGCATTTTCTCTGTGTTCATGATCACCTGGGGGCTTCCCTAGATTCCATCCATCCCTTCATTGTGCCTCCTCAGGATCTGTGCATGGTTTATCTGGGAGGAGATCAGGTGAGATGATCTCCTGCAGATCCTATCTCAACCTTCCACATCCAGACCCAGCAGAAATATTCAGATGTTGTGAAGCAGGGCAAATACATCACCCTGGAGCAAGGAGTAGCTTTTTTGCCAGCCTTTCATGAAGCAGAGCAGCCTTCCCTTCTTTCCCCTGTCATTCTCCAGAGTCACTGTTGGGGCTGATTCCTGCTCACTCCTTTTCCTCCCCTGTAAAATGTCTTCCTTGCAGGCAAGATCTGCATCAGTGCAATGGGTTCATTTCATTGGTCTTATCCAGGGATTGGTTCTTCTGTCCCCAGAGGGTGCTGGCACTGCCCAGGCTCCCCRGGGAATGGTCCCAGCCCYGAGGCTKCCAGARYTCCAGGAGCATTTGGTGCTCTCAGGGATGCACAGGGTGGGATTGTTGGGGGTCTAGGCAGGGACAGGAGCTGCACTGGATGTTCCCTGTGGATCCCTTTCCACTCAGGATATTCTGTGATTCTATGATAATTAAAGGTATTTTTAACAGATCAGCYAATGTCAGTTCATCTGGGAGTTGGATCCTTTGTTCCACTGTCTGGGAACAGGCCAGGGGTGCACACAGTGTGGCAGTGTCCCCAGCCTGTCCCCTAATCTTTCCAAAGCACTTTGTGCCAACCTTACTTTAACTCTTAGCTACTCTCCCTCTTGCTGGAGTAAGCATTTCTGCCCCAACTCCCTGCTCCAGGAGGGGAAAATGATATGGTTAAAAGTATTTCCATGGGTTGGATGGTGCTCCTGTTTTCTTTTTTGCCTCGAAGAGAGAAAAGTTGTTGTTCTTGTCTGTAGGAATGACTTCCCCCAGGTTGGGGACSGGGACTTCTGTGCAGGCCTCGCTGCAGCGCGCTGATCAGGAGATCAGGACAGCTCTGAGGAAGCTCATGGACTCGGCGTCACTGCTGGTGACTCTTCCCCCGGGCATGCGAGCAGATGGTGGCCTTGGCCCTGCTGGGTCTGTCCCTTCAGAGCACTCAGGGACAGCAGCCGGGCCCTCTGCGCTCGTTCATGAAGCCAGTACCCAAACCCAGACCGCTGCAGGCCATGGTAGGTTTGGCACCAARGTGGGAAATGTTCCCTGGGAGTCGMGACACAGAAAAATATTKAACATGCTARWAATKATATTTTTAACCYCATTTTTCTGCTTCACTGTGTTTTGAGCAGATGAAGATTGAGAGGGGGCATTCAGAACCAGAGAAACATGGGATGGGAGCTGGGTACGGGTTAGGTGGGATCTAAGTTTGGGGCAGATCTTTCTGGAAACAGGAGGTGTTTCAAAACCATGTCTGAAGCAGACTTTGCTTCATCTCCTGAACCAAATAAAGGGATAGGGGATTTTTTCCACCTTTGGGCTTCTGTCCCTGGTCTTGCTTCAAGTATTTTTGGGGGAGAAGGTGCAGTGATATCTCTCCTTTACATTTGGAGAAGTCATTTGGGTTTTGATTTAGTGGGGTGGGTAAGGGTGGTTGCTTTTATTTTATTATTTGCCATAAGCAATCTGGCAATGTCTTTAGCATACTGTGTTGACTGTCAGAGGTTTTCCAGGGTGCTGGGTGAAGTTCACCTTCATTTCCCTGACCCCAGAGCCTGTRCAGACTCCTTGCAGCTCCTGTGTGACTAAACCCAACGATGTGTGTGGCTGTGTCTTSCCAGGAGAGCAACTCCTTCATTTTTCTGTTGTTTTTAAAAACTCACGGATAAGCAACAACCCTTCCACTCTCCTTCTGCCATAACAACTTGTCTAAGCTGTCTCTGTGTCACAATAACTGTTCTCGCCCAGTGTCAGCTTAAATTACAATCTCGAGGAGCCTTCAGYCCTCAAACTCCGGATAATTCTTTCAAAAATAACTATTCTTGCTTAAAACTTAACAAGGAGAAAAGATGTTTGTGGAATCAGACCCAAAATAACAGCATACAAAAATGACAGGGGTTTAAAACCTTTTGTCCTTTCTAGAAGGAAATAATCTTTGAAAATAATCCTCTGGTGAAGTGGGATGACTCAAAAATCCTAAGTAAAATGTCAGCTGGCAGATTATCTCCTCAGTGATAGCAACAGAGGAAACACAAAAGTGAATGGKATGGCCTRGCAGGTCTTTCATTTGAGCAAAACYAAACCTGTCATGGGAATTATTTTAATCAGATGAAGGCTTGACAYCTCTCCCTATGATCACATGCTTTAAATAAAAAGGAGGCAAATATTTCAATAGTGCTGGTGATAAGAAAGCACAGTCCCACAATCTGAGATCTCTGATCCAGTAATGCCTTGAATAACCATGTTTTCCATCCCAAAGGAGCTGTTCTGTGTGATTTGTAGAAAAAGCTGCTGTTTTCCAAAAGCAGCAAGCACCAAACACCCCTAGGGTGCTCCCCAAAATGTTCCTACCTGCTGGGTAGAAGAGTCCTCTGGAGTTAACCTTTTCTCCTGAAATGAAAAAGGAGATCATGCACTTTATCCTACGGTGTGATTCCAATGGTCAGTATCAAAAAGACAATCACATTCTGGAATGTGAGATCAAACCAGGTTTATATTATTATATTTATATTTATATATATTTGTATCTGATAAAATAGTTAATAATCAAAAAAGAAAAAWTACTGAAACAGCCATCAAGCTGCACCTTCTTTTGGTTTCCTCAGGCCCCAGGGACCAAATCTTTTTCCAGTGTAACTTAGAGCTGTACAAGGATATTTTCCAGTGGACGTGCAGGAATGCTGATGCTAAAACAACACCAGGTCCTCTGTAAGAGTCGCTATTACCTCCATACCAGTCATATTCCCAGCCAGATCCTGCTTTGACCACCAGTTTATATCGATGGGAGCTCACTCATATCCCTGCTGCTGCCTGTGATCACAGCAGTGAGTCAGGAACTGTTCCGATGCAAAGTTTAATGGAAGAATTTACATGTACAAAGCTGGCATCTTGTTTGCCTGGAATACATTTCAGTGGTGGGTTAATGGTTGGACTTGTTCTTAAAAGTCTTTTTCAACCTGAACAATTCTTCCATGATTTCCTCAGTGCCGTAGCTGGAACTCAAACACAGTTAAATTATTTTCTGTAAAGGCTGTGTGAACCCACATTACCCTTCCAGCTGACCTGTTTTTCCCTGTCCCACCCAACTGCCCTCCCCACCTTTGCCTGTGTGTGTTTCCTTACAGAAAGTCAGTCCAGCTCTGTCAGCCAAGTGCCACCATTGTCGTRTTGTCCAACCCCTTTGCTTCCTGTGCTTTTGCAAAAGTGCCAGATTCTCCTCTCACCTCCAGTGCCTGCACCCAGCTGGGGCCAGGTGGACTCKGTTCTGGCACAAGGCACACTTGGGATGGCTCCAAGGTTGGCTCTGGGTTTTGGGTGTGCTCTCACAGGTGATGTGTCTAACTTGCCCAATTTCTGCTGCCAGCCAAAGCACAAAAGCAGTTTCCAGCTGAAGAGCCAGCRGTGCCAAAGCCCAGCCCTGCTCCTTCCCAGGAACAGGCAGCAGCTGGAGGTGCAAGCACTCAGGAACGCACTGTTCCCATCGACAGGTAAACACCCACCTCCATATCTCCATATAAAACATGTGGATTTCTGAATGTGACAGATTTTTCTACAAGAAAAACAAGTCCCCTGTGGTAGACCTGAACAGATTCTTGWAGGTTTGTTATTATTTTCAGAGTCCTGGTGGCAATGCTTTGTCAAAAAAAGATTGGAGAGAAATTAATCCCCCCCCCCCCCCAAACCAAAATTCTTCTTGTATTAATTATAAGCAAATAACTGCTGATTAGACAGATGAATGGCAAGGTGTAATCCTTGTATGTGACTGTGACACGATCTTTTCTCTTGGGTTTCATGAAAGACCATCACCAGAGGCAGGGGCAGGAGGCTGGTACAGGAGAGAAGGAGATGTGGTTTGGGATGTACGCAGTGAAGTTTATATTGAGACCACGGAAAGAACCCGTGTGTATAAGACTGAGGAGAAGACTCCAACAAGTAAGARTGACCTCTGCTTCCCTCTCCCACATCCTGTGATTGTCATTGTCTTCTCATTTGGGAACAACTCCTGACTGGTTGATTTAAATATTCCAAATTTTTGAGTGGTAACTGTTTATTAAACAAAAAGTAATAAATAAGTGTGAAGATAAGAAGCCTAAAAGTAATGCCAGTATAAAAAAAAAAACCCCAATATATTGCTGTTGTACCTCTTGATTTAACTGTAAACCACTGTTACATCCTGAATGCCCATCCTGTAAATCCCATCTGTGTAACTCCAGCTGTGTCAGTACTCTGGCAATGAAGTWGCAGTGCTGTGCCTGCAGCAAACCCTCGTGTCTCACCAGGTCCTCCCTACATGCAAGTGACAATAGAGGATGTGCAGGTGAACTCTGGGGAATGTGCCAAATTCCAGGCAGTCATCGARGGAACCCCTCAGCCCACAGTTCTGTGGTTTAAGGTAAGCACAGGATTTTCTCTGGCTGAGAGTAAGGATCATGTGGTGCACTATTCCACAGGGAATTCTTTCTGCTCTTTCCTCCCACACCTCTCACACAGACTTTGGATCATATCTGTAGTTTGTTGACCCAGCAGTCCTCACTGAGCCACCATCCATGTATCCCACTCTGTGCTGTCACCATGGATCCTTTTGCAGAGAGGGCAAAAAGGGTGGTTTTAGGCACCAAGAGGAGCAGAAGGGAAASTGTTGCTACCTGAGTGCCACTGAGATGTGTGCAGCAGTTTGGGGGCCAGGCTGGGATTGAGGGGTTCATTCCCATTGTCAGTGTGACTTCAGGCTTTGTATCTTTCCTGCCACTACTTGRTAAAGTCACTGTGATTAAGGACAATGAATATCCCAGAGAAAGGAGAGAAATAATTTATTATTCCTCAGAATATTGCTGTCACATCTTGCTAGAGCCTCCCTTCCAGGCTGAAGAGCCCCAGTCTGCTCTGTCAGTCTTCACCTGGAAGCTCTTAGAGAGGACACTGATGCAACAGTACYACACCATGGGCAAACCAAGGTTTTATCAAATGATGCTTTGCATCTTATCCTTCATTTCTTCCCAAATAATTTCTAATATCTGGCACTTTTTAGCTCCACCAGGCACTGAACTGGTGCTGCTGTGGAGTGATTTATTCCAAAATAAAGTTTTGCTATATTTTAATAAAGAACAGTTCAGAAACAGACTGAATTTGGGAAAGTAGGATTGCATCATTTCAAATCTATGGTTTTATGTACATATATGTCTATATTGTAGTATATATTTTTACCTTGCACTTTACTGTCGAAGGGACCTTTTGCAAATGACAATCTGCTCTGTGGCACAAACACTCCATCCTGTCCCTTTCTTTGTAGCCTTTATGAATATACAGAATCAYAGAATCATTAGGGGTGGAAAACACCTCCAGGATCACSG
The DNA here is from genome assembly GCF_030028575.1 of Malurus melanocephalus. Lineage (NCBI taxonomy): Eukaryota > Metazoa > Chordata > Aves > Passeriformes > Maluridae > Malurus > Malurus melanocephalus. Next base: position 276,901 of record NW_026623367.1, read on the forward strand.
AGTCCAACCTCTGACAGAACACCACCCTGTCAGCCAGACACACATCCAGTASTTTCTTGAACATTTCCAGGGATGGTGACTCCACCACTTCCCTGGGCAGCATTTTGTCTGTGAGGTTTGCTAACATAAACAGTCTGTGTTGTAGCTCTGTTCCTGTATCTTATTCCTTGAAGAGAGGAAACATCTGTTTCCACATTGGCTTTTCCGGTGCCAAAATCTCATTTCCTTCTCTCAGGGCACCTCACTGCTGACAGACAGCAACAGGATCCATCAGGGGAAGGAAGGAACAACCTATTTCTTAGTCATAGACAACGCTGCCTTGGAAGATGGAGGTGTTTATACCTGCGTTGCCAAAAATGCAGGAGGGGAGGTTCTATGCAAAGCAGAGCTCGTTGTACGTGAAGGTAATGCCATCCTCTCGCTGGGAAGGTAATACCATTCTCTCACTGGGAGGGCAATGCCACCCTCTCAGCTGGGACAGCAATGCCATCCTCTCACTGGGACAGCAGTGCCACCCTCTCAGCTGCAGGAGTTGCTTCCACTGCCATGACAACCTGTAATTTATTGCAGTGGTGTTCTGGTGCCTGTATGGAATCTGTTTTGTGTTCCAGTGTAGTATTTATATGTGGCCAGTATGGCAGGATCCAGGACAAGAGCAAATCACAGGAATCCCACAATGGTTTGGGTTAGAAGAAAYCCCAATGCTCATCTCATTCCACCCTCTGCCATGGGCAGGGACACCTTCCACTGTCCCAGGCTGCTCCAAGCCCTGCCCAGCCTGGCCTTGGACACTCCCAGGGATCCAGGGGCAGCCACAGCTTCTCTGGGAAACCCCAAAGCTCGTATTGACAGGTTCTGTCATCAAATAATCCCACTTAATCTTCTAAAAAGTTTAGAAGATCCCTCTAATTTTTCCTGCCTTAATTGTTCTGTGATAACTTTGGTCTCTATTAGCAGTGTGTTGTTGTCTGAATACTTACCCTGATGTTTTCCTTCATTTCCAAAGCTAAAAAAGACCAAGAAGGAAAGAAAGTGGCCACCAGGAGAAAGCTGCACTCCCATTATGAGGTTAAGCAGGAAATTGGAAGGTAAATGAATTTTCCAACTCTACAGCATCACTGCCAGGGAATATCTAATTGTCTATCTGGGCAGCTGAGGCAGAGGTGGGTCCTGAAAAGCCTGAAAAGGTGGAAGCACAGGCAGAAGTAGGAGGGCAGCCCATTGCAGGTGTGCTGGTAATGGTTTCCTCAGGTTTCTCATAGAGGATGGCACAGTCCAGGCAGCTCCAAACARAAAAAAATACCATCCAGAGGTCACAGGGTTGGTCCTGGGTGTGGTTTCTTGGCAAAGGGAGCATCCCAATGCCATCCCATCGGGTCTGTCCAAGGGATCCAAGAGCATCAGCCCTTGCCAGCACGAGGCTGCATCACCTGCAGCAGCTTCTCCCTCCATGGGAACGCATTGCTTCCCTCTGGAGACAGCCAGGAGAGGGCAACAACACCTCACACACGGGAAAATGAGCTGCTTGTGCTGGAGGAGTGAAGCACTGAGCAGCAGGGAGCTGTTAAAGGCAAAACTGAACAGGGCTTGTCCTTTGATTCCTGCCCAGGGGCTGCTTCAGCTTCGTGAAGCGGGTGGTGCACAAAGGGAACAGGGTGTCCTGTGCTGCCAAATTCATCCCTCTGCGGAGCAAAACCAAGTCTCGAGCTCATCAGGAGAGGGATATCCTTGCCTCTCTGTCCCACGACAGAATTACCAGGCTTCTGGATGAGTTTGAAACACGAAAAACACTGATTTTGATTCTGGAGTTGTATCCTTTTCTGTGCAGTTGTCTGAGGAGGGTGGGAAGTACTGGGTAGAGCTCATTTATTAAATGAGTATGCAATTAACCCTTTTTTTTGTTGGGGTTTTTTTTCTGAGACAAAAAGCTTCTGTACACTGCAGGATAGCACAGCTCTGTGAGAGCTTCACTACAATCCTGGGCTTCTGCTGGGAGAGAAAAAKCATACAAGTGTTAATGGGTTATTAAGCACTAAAATTCTTTTCTGAAACATCTGAAAGCACAAGACTCTGATTCTGTGAGATCCAGTCTGGATGAGCAAGAGGAAATTGCAGAACAAAAAAAAAAAAAAAAAACCAAATTCAACAGGTAGATTTTAGCAGGAGTACTAAAATCTCCACTCTCCTGCTTGTGAGAGCACAGGTTTAGAGCAGCCCAGCTCTGCAGGGAGGACACTGCTGCAGCACAGACTTTCATGACCATAATGCTGGGATCACTTCCTGAATTGTGCTGTTGGCTGGGTGGAGGTGGTTCCACAGTAAAATAAAAACCTTTTCCACATGGTTCTGTTGTCTCTTAATGCCACTGTCAGATGCTCCAATGAAGAGCTCCTGGACCGTTTATTCAAGAAGAGTGTGGTCACTGAAGCTGAGGTAATTTCTGTTTCTTGCTTGAAAGCCCAGAGTTGGTTCCTTCTGCATTTTCAATCCGGAATACAAGAAATGCATTTGAACCAGTGATAAGCTGTCAAAGCAGGATCAGCCTTTAAAATCAACTTCCATCAATAAATTGGGTTTCTTTGGGGAATAACTACAAATATACAGTGTGTTTGACCACCAGCATTGCATTTAGCCTAAAAAAAGAAAAGATTACATGTGCTCTATTATCATAATTTCTTTGCTATCTGCCATCTGGAGCTCCTGTATTTCCACTTACTGAATACTAGTTTATCCCCTTGTAATTGTATTCTATCTACTTCCTTTCTATCTCTAAAATAAAAGCTGAAATTATGCTTTCTAAGGGATTTTTCTTAGATCCTTGGTGCTAAAATTCAAAATGCTTCACATCTCCCATCTAGTACTCCCACCTCATACCCAGGTATGGTCTCATATTTATTGATAACATTAAATAATTATTTTTTTTAATTCTCAGAGGGAAACATCATAGAACCATGGAATGGTTTGGGTTRGGAGTTCAAAATGTGTCACATCTCCCATCTTGTACCCAGGTGTCTCGTATTTATTGGTAACATTGATTTTTTTTTTTTTTAAATTTTCAGAGGAAAACATCATAGAATCATAGAATGGTTTGGGTTGGGAGGTATCTTTAAAGATCAAATCCTGGTGAAATCAGGGACGCTCCTATTTACTCTCACTGTTTAATAGTTGTTTATTTAACAATTGGTTAATAATTGACTCAATTCTTAGGTCAAATTGTATATCAAGCAAATTTTGGAAGGAATCAAATATCTTCATGACAACAACATCCTTCATTTGGACATCAAGGTAACGTGCAGTGACAGCTCTGGCTTTTTCCAGCCTCTTGCTGGCCAGAGAATGGGTGTTCTCTGAGTTACTTTTACAACTGAAAATATCYCCTGATCTCAAAAAAATCCTCTATTTATTTTTTTCATTCATCAGCCGCTGAATATCCTCATGGTTTATCCTGAGAGGGAAGACCTGAAGATCTGTGACTTTGGATTTGCTCAGAAGATCACACCCGTGGAACCTCAGTACAGCAAATACGGCTCTCCTGAGTTTGTTGCCCCAGAAATTGTTTCCCAGTCACCAGTGTCAAAAGCAACTGATATCTGGTAATCTGTCATTTCCCTAAAGAGCTTTTCAGGCCATCAATGGCCTGAATGTCCATTAGCTGTTAATTAGTAAATGGAGCAGTGATAATAACACAAGAAACTGAAAGAGAACGCTGACAAAAAGTGTCCAAAAGCCATCAGGGCTCCTTAAAGCTCCTTCTGTCTAATTTTTTTCCAGCCATAATTGAACTCTGACTGCCAATTAATGCAAARGAGCATCTTAGAGGAGATGATCTCTATTCCAGGCAGCAAGTAGAGAGAATGATCTGAAAGATCATTTCTAGAAAAGGCAAACAAAGTTAAAAAAAGAAGTATTTTGAGTCTTTTCCTCTATCTGTGCTTTAAAAATGGAGGATTGCTTTAAAACAATTCTAAAGAAATATTGAAGGGGAAAAATTAACAGAAAAAAACAATAGCTTTAGGGATTTGTTATCCTTGAAAGATGAGAAGGTGATCTTGCCATTCCAGGGTGTTTAGYGTCAGGAAGAGAGACTTGAGAAGGATGGATAAATAGTGACAAACCTGACAATTGTGTTCCCTCTCTCCTCAGGGCTGTTGGAGTCATCACATATTTAAGGTAAATAAATCTTGGAAACACTCCCTCAATAACCCTTTGTCCATCAGAACCCCCCAGTACTTTCAAGTGAGGGATTTGAGTGGAACAYGCAGTCCTTCCACAATAAGGATAATTTATTTTGTGGCTTACTCCTTTCCCCTCACAAACATTGCAAGTCCCAGGCACCGAGTCCCTCCAGTAAGCTACTTGTTTTTCTGTCATTTGAACAGAAAACACAAGTCTAAAACCTGTCTCCTTTCATTTTATGATGTTCGATAAAAAGCCTTACATGCAAGTCTCCATTTGCTGGGGAGAACGACAGGAAAACCCTCCTAAATATCCAGARTGGGGAAATTTCATGGACCATTCCTGATGTTGTTCACTTGAGTGAAGATGCAAAGGACTTCATGAAAGGGATCCTGCAGCAGAAACCCAAGTGAGTGCCCTCCTGTGCCTTGTTCTGTGCAGAGCTCTTGGTGTCTTAGCCCAGCCCATCATTTGGTTTGAAAAGTAGAAAGCTGAGTGATGAGGTGCATTTTGCCCTAATTCTTCTTCMTTATTCCCCATTACCCAAACCACAACTCAGATATTTGCCAGACTGGTCTCTCTCTTGTGTGCTGATGTCCTTACTCCCTGCCTCCTCCAGGCAGAGGAGTTTCTGGAACACAGACAAGTGGGAAGAGCATGGACTGGTAGGGAGGGAGTATGTGAGAATGAAATACCATTAACCTCATTCATTAGGCAATTTCAAGCACAAAAGCTTGAAGGCATGTTTACAGGCATTTGATTTTAATTTCAGTTCTCCTCTTTCTGCCTGCTGCCAAAGCTGTTTTCACTCTGGCCACCTAAAGAGGCAAAGCCACTCTCAGGGCTGCTCTGAACACCCTTGGACAGGCTCTCTGCAGAGACCCGTGAGCCCTTCCTGAGGATCTGTGGGGAGTGTCAGACTGAAAAAGGAGGATGGCTTCACCTCAGGGGGAGGAAACCTTGGGTTGGAAGTTGCTGTGTCTTGTTGGTTTCTCAGCTCCAAACCAGCAGCCTAAGGACACAGCCCAGAGTGTACATGGGTGCAGCAGCACCTTCAGGAAGATCAGTGGGTGCTGTGCAGGTGATTTCCTACTAAAATGTTGATCTGTTCTCCCACCAGAGCCAGGCCGAGTGCTTTGGACTGTCTTTCCCACAAGTGGTTCATGGTAAGTTTGTCCCTGTCCTTTACCAGTCATTTTCCCCAATATCCAATCTAAACCTCCCTGGTGCAACTTGAGGCCATTTCCTCTTGTTCTGTCATATCACTACAGGAAGTAAACTGGATTTGCAGACCAAAGTTATGGTTTATATTCCAATGCCTTAAATCACTACAGAAAAGAACTAAAAATTAACAACAAAAAAAGGATTTAATGACATGTATTGGACAGGGCTTGCTTTTATCACTGAAAAGGTGATTTTGTCTGCAATTTAACTATGAAAGGATTGTAGCATTTGATTTTCTGTAACTTTCCTAAATGAAACAATTCTCTAAGGAGGGGATCCTAAGAAAAACCACAAAAACTTCTCAGGAAATGAAGTGATTTTTTTTAAACAATGATTTTCCTCCCATTCCACCTGGCAGCACAATGTCCCCCTTGAAGCAGCTCATTTCATTGATACCAAACAGCTCAAATTCATCGTGGCTCGGAGCAAGTGGCAGGTGAGTTGCCCTTAATCTATATTGGTTCTGTTTAGTTGTATCTATTTTTAATGGCACCCGAATATTTGAAAATCTTTTGGGCTAGGACAGAGAGCTCAGCAGAGATCTCAGCATGGCTGTGAGTRGGAAATAAGTCCAGGAGAGAGTTGATGGATGTGTCAGGAATTAATTAATCCAGGCTTTTAATGCCTGGAAATCCTTGCAGGTGCTTGTAAGACTCAAGGTGTGTCTAAGTTAGGTGCCCTCAGCTGCCTTTGCCGTCAGAGCTGAATTACAAACAGGAGCCAGGAAAATGCCTCGTTTCCTGAAGTTCTCTAAAATAATTGGATTGATTGCCTTCTGAACATGCCAGTTTCTCTCTGCTGGCTGGAAGGGGAGGCCCAGCTTAACTGAGATGCCCCATGTGAGAGAATTTAGAGCAGAGGAATCCCACCTCCTACACTGTGGTAGATCTTCTGCTAGCTTAAATCACTGTAGGTTGTATTACAGTCAAAGGATTTCAGACCATTTACTCCAGCGAGTATCTCATTTGATGTTTTCCATCAAAAACTCCTTTCCATCTGCTTTGAGTGGCCACACTAACTTTGGAAAGTGACGCAGGGATCTGCTTCCCCCATTYACAAGAGCAACTGTGTTCCCTAAGGTCAATTTATTTTACAGCTGTGGATGAGGGAAGAGGAAGATGTGGAGAGCAAATAGCCTTGGATTTGTGACTTGTACCAAGGGGTAGCAGCATCTAATTAAACTTGTGGTATTTAGGGGTGCAGGAGTTCAGTTTGGTGTGTTTGCTGTACCATATTCACACCATGTTCCCATCTCCTTGTGCTCTGTCTYATTTTCCTCCTCAGCGCTCCCTGATGTGCTATAAATCCATCCTGGTGATGAGATCTATCCCAGAAATCCTCGAAAGGACTCATGACAACACCTCCCTGGCCATCTCCCGACACCTCATTGAGGAAAGCACTTCATCCAGCACCAGTGGCTCCTCTTCAGACAATGAGAACTCGAATTTCCCCAAGAAGAGGCACTTTGGCTCCACCCCAGAACTGCACATGCCCGTTTTTGATGCCCCGAGCTATCCTGAGCCTCTGAAACGTGCAAGTGTACGGGAGCACTCCAAAACCTCCATCCCCCCAGTAAAGCCCATGAGGAGGAAATACGCTTCTGTGAAAGCTGAGGTGGGGGACAAATCACCCACAGAAAGCAAAGAGCTCATGGCGAGCWTCTTACAGGAGAAAGAGGAGGGGCTCCAGCCCAGCCTTCGAGTGCAGCCATCCCAAATGAGTGCTGCTGCTGAGCCTTCATCCCTGAGGGCTTCCACGRAGAGCATGTCACTTCTGCATCAGAAAGAAAAGCCAGATACATCTTTACCTGATAAGGACAGAGTTGAGGAGGCTGGGGATGGGACAGAAAAGCCATCTGCCTTTGTTCCCAGGCAGAGTGTCATTAAAAGCACCTTCTACAGCCAAGCTACCGAGCTGCCTGCAAGGCCGCCTTCCTCACCAGGCCGGGAGTTCAGGAGGCACCTGGACAGAGCCAGAAGGACTTTCCGGAAAGCTGGATATTCAAAGGTGCCCCTCAGTGGCCTCCGTGAACCCCTCCTTGAGCAGTTTGAACTGGAAGAAGAAGAAGAAGGAGGAGATGATCGCAGGGAAGGTCTGCTGGGATCCCTGACCAAGTCTGCATCATTTGACTCTGCCAGGAAGCCACCACACCCTGCCATTGCTGGTGCCAGCCGCAGCCGTTCCCTGGATGACTACAGGCTGAGAGCCTCCAGGTCATTGAGAGAAGAAGATATTTTGGAGGAGGACTGTGATGTACTGTCCCAGGGAAGCTGTCCTGAAGGCAGTGATCACTGTGACATTTCCACAGGGCCTGCCAAGGGCTGTTCTGTGGATACAACAAAGCCAGRGGGCATTGGGAGAGCCAGCGAGAGTTGCTCAGGAGAGAAGGCCTCTCCCTCCATGCATTGTGAGGGGAATGGGTGCCCAGCTGCTTTTATACAACAGGCAGAGGGACTGCCAGTGTCACCTCACAGGGGTGAGAATAGGAAACGTTTGCTGAAGAAGTCAAAAGCCACCGAGATTGAGGAGGACATTGAGCGTTTGGAAGGCAAAAGCCCCATTCGGACTGCCCAGTGCACAGACGTGACGGCATCATCAGCTCCAGAACATGAGAGCACAGAGGGTAAACCTTCCTCTGGCCATGCCTCTGMCTCTGCTCTTCAGGAGGGCAAAGAGTCCAGTTCAACCCTCACACAGCCAGAGACCACCCCCAAATCATCCCCTCCAAGTAAGGAAGTGTGTCTGCCCCAGGAGTCTGCTCCCACTGACACCCACCCTGATCTAACAGGTGGCAGCTTGCTTATCAAAAGGGCAGCCCCAGCCCCACCGTGGAAAGACAAAAGGCAGAAACATTCAGATGAAAACACTGCTTGTGGCCTTGCTGAATCTGAACTCATGGAGCATGAAAGTTCTGCTGTTCCAACAGAGCAAACAGAAACCGATTCGCTTCCAGTGTGTAAAGACAAAAGKCAGGAAATTCCTGGGAAAAGCATTCCAGCAGCTACAGCCTTGGTGGGCAAACGGCCACATGCCCWTATGGCTGATGAAGGTGCCCCTCAGAAGCTGAAGATCCATAAAGAGGGGCAATCTGCTGTCCTGGAAGATGCAGGAGCAGCTGTTACAGGAATCACTCCACCATCAGCCCACAGGGGTGAAAGCCAAGGGCACAAGAGGGCTCCTGTTCACGGAGACATGACATCAGCCACCCTGAAGGGACAGCAGCTCGCTGTTCCCAAAATCCCACCACCAGGATCAGTGCCAGCTCTGGGCTCCGATGGAGCACAGCAGGATCACAGCAAGGACAGACTTGCTGCTCTGAGGAGTAAAAGCTCAGCTGTCACCRAGGGTGTTTCCAGTTTGGCCCATGAAGGAGCTGAGCCCCAGAAGGTTCCTGCAGGCCATGGCTCAGAGTCTGTTCTGAAGAGCATACACCCAGCCAGAGCTGTGTCCTCCCAAAGCACTGTCCTCCCTCAGGTCTGGGAGAGTGATAAACACCACCCAGAGGTGTCACTTCACAGTGAGATGAGATCTGTTGTGACAGCGAGTGGAAGCCGAGCAGCTGGACAGGCTGTGGCTGCTCCTTTCCCCAAGGCTGGACATGGGATGTCTGAGCAGCACAGGGCTGGGATTTCAGATGGGCTGGAGAGTGGCAGCCCAGGTGCATTAACTGCTTCACAACCAGAAGTTGCTCCAGCTTCAGTCTATGAATTCATTGAATATGAGGAATATCCAGAGGTTTACAGTGAGGGTGGAGGCATTGCCTTAGAAAGTGGAGGATCTGATGATGGAAAAGGTGTCCCTCCATTGCTCYGCAGGGATCATGGCCAGGAACTGTCACATCACAGGTCTTCTTTTTACAGTGACGAGGAGTCTGCTGCAYTGGAGGGCTTAGTGGATGAGATGGTTTCCCTCTCCGAAGAGATGAATGTTTGGGCAGAGTCAGTTTCTGGAGAGAAGGAAAGCAGGAAGCACATTTCTCCTAGCAGAGAGATGTTCTTCAAAGGCAGCCAAGCCCCCATGGACACCTTCCCTTCTGCACAGCAGGGTGGAAGAGAAGTGTCTGAGAAGGACGACTTTGCAGAACCCTACCTTGCTGTGAGCGAGGAGCCAGGAATCCTGGAAGGGCAGGAAGCACAGACAGTTCCTCAAGAGTGTGAGCACCTGGAGGACTTGGCATTTGAGACCCCCCCTTCCAGCCGAGACAGCGTCTCCTCAACAGAGAGCTTGGACACTGCAAAAAGGCCCATCCACGTGCCGGTGATCAAGGACACGGGCAAACACCCAGAAGTTTCTTTGGTGAAAATCAAAGACCTGTCAGATGAAACACCCAGTCTTGGCAGTGGCCCCCAAAAGTTTGACATCTCAGAGGTGGAGCCTGCCTATTTGAATTTCTCGGATTTGTACGACATTGTCTATTTTCCATTTGAATTTCTGAGCTACAAGAAGCCTTCGCCCAAACCAGTTCCTAGACGGTTTATGCTTCTTGGTGAAAGGGCAAGGTCCCCTCCTGCAGGACATCTCCATAAGGATAAAAGACTGTGCATCAGGGAGCAGGAAGACAAGAACAAGAAGAACCGTTTGGAAATATCTGAGGAATCAAAGGCAACAGACTTGGTAGCTATGGGGAAAGGGGCAGAGAGCCATAAAGAAATGTATAGCTCCCAAAAGGACCCCAGTGGGAAGCAGAAAAGCTCCTTCCACACCAAGCCTGGACTCTTTAAGCCATATGCCAGGTCTCATTCGGTGGAGCAGTCGGTGGAGCAGAGTCTGAAGAAGAAAGTAAAAGCTTCTGTTGCCCATATTTCAAGAATCCTGAAAGGAAAGATGTCTCCTGAGCCAGAGGAAGGTAATTATTTCACTCTGTTCCTTCACAGATTTTCTGCTATTACCTGTTTTTCTGCTAAAGCTGCCTTTTTTATTTGTCTCCAGTATATTTGAGGCTGTGATTAGACTGGGATTGCAAATCTGGCCGTAGCAGATTCTGAAATCAGTAGTCTCCAGCTTCACCATCAGCCCTCTATTAGTGGCTGGCTTCAGTGCAGAATCAGCTGGGTCAATCTGCTGATGGAAGGGGCTCACATTCCCAGTCTGAGGTTGCACAGAAGCAGCAAATCAGGGATGGGTGATGCTTTCCTTGCTGCAGTTATCATCTGACCATGGCAAATCTCTAAGGTTAAAGTAATGGGAGAAGCTGAAGTCRCTCTGGCTACTGGACATGGGAATCTGTCTTTTCTTCTCTGCCACCCCTGGATATTCCTTGTTCTTCCAGAACATTTTGCAACAGCTGTCACAGCCTTTCCTGTTAATCAAAGGCTTGTTAATAAGGGAACCTGTGACTGCTGAGCTATGTATGTGTGAGTGGCACAGCTGTCACTGCAAATGGATGCCACGGGGAGAAGGATGGCCTTGAATGACTTCTCATCCTTCCTCACAACAGAGTYTGGTGAGCTGGGAAGTGAGGCAGCAGAAAAGGAGCTGTTACTAGGGGCTGAAGGATCTCTGAAGAGGAAATCAGCACTGCCTTCATTCAAGTTACCAAGCCTCATCCCAAAGGAGAAAGGTATTGCTGTGGCACAAGTCACTGGTTTGTTTTACCCCCAGAGGATGATGCAGCAAAGCTGAACTTGCTTTTTCCCTAGCAAGTTTCCTCTTGACTCAATCAGGAGCATTTTCCACGGTCAGGTTACTGCCCCAGCATTCAGCAGAGCCCAGGCAAAAACTGGGAAGGGCAAGTGTGGGAGGCTCGCAGCCCCAGCCACTGTGGAGGGAAAACCCTGGAGAAACACAGAAGAAAATATGAGCTCTCCCTTTCMCATGGAGATGAGAGCAGATTTGATGCTCTGTGGGGTTTTTCCTTCTTCTATTTCCATCTTTCACGTCTCCTTTTCTTGTGTTGTCTTGATCACAGAATCATTTATGTTGGCAAAGGCCTCTAAGATCATCAAGTGCAACCGTTAACCCGGTACTGCCAAGGCCACCACAAAACCATGYCCCCAAGAGCCACACATCTGTTAAATCCCTCCAGGGATGGTGACATTTCCCTGGGCATCCTCCTCCAACCCTTGACAACACTTTCCATGAAGATATTTTCCCWAATATCCAATCTCAACCTCCCTTGGTGCAACTGGAGGCCATTTYCTCTTGTCCTATTAGATCCTCTCATCCTTGAAATTCCATAATTTAGTTTTGTCTCCACATTTAGGCTTGGTCAGAGGAACACCCTTGCTRTGATGGGGCCTCTGAGCTGTTCTGCTGCCTTAGCTGTACCAGGGCTGGGCAATGCAGATATTCCCCATGGATTTTCTGAGATCCATCTTGATCTGTCACACTGCACCCGTGGGTGAACCTGTGTGCTCTATGCCCAAGGGATTGTCCAAACAGTGGCCAAAGGAATGACAGACCTGGAACCAGAAAAKTTCTTGACCCCATTAAAAATGCTGTCTCATGTCCTGCAGGGATTTATTTTCCACAAAGCTCCCCTGGCTATGCTGAATCACTGCTTTTCCTCCTCTCTGCAGCTCCATCATTTGTTGAGGAGCTCATGGACCAGGCTGCAGCTGCTGGACAGTGCGTGACACTCTCGTGCCGGACAGCAGCACACTCCTCCCTGCACATCAACTGGTTCAGAGGTGACACTGCCATCCCTCCAGAGTGTCCCTGACCACCGGGACAGGGCTGCAGGGACAACTTCAAACACCTTGGTATTGATTTGCAGGGTACTTACCTCTCCCATCTTCTGCTTTCCAGATGGGATACCCRTCCAGAGCAGCAGCCGGATCCTGATCTCATCCACGCTCAAACACTTCCAGCTCCTAACGATTCTCTCTGTTACTGCTGAGGATTTTGGTATTTACACCTGTGTGGCCACAAACTCCCTGGGCTCAGCATCCACCTCGTGTGTCATAAGGAAAGCGGGTAAGAGAAGGAGTAGCTACAGAAATGGGTATTTAAGTACTTCTGCCCCAAAGTGCGACCTGTGAATAGCTTTGAGGTGARATTTCTGCACATGGGTGCAGAGGAAAATCTCCCCCTTGCTGTGGTCTGCAGCCTTGCTGGTGGTAGTGTGGCACATATTGCAGGGTTCATTCCCTCTTCTTCACTCTTTATTTTCTCTCCTGGATGAAAAACCACTCCAAGACAAAATCTTAATACTGAGCTTAAATTAGGGGTGGTTAAATTGCTATTGCATAGGTGTGATATTATATATATATAAAACATATACATGTTTCATTTATATAAATAAATATAAATTTATATTTTAAATTAAATATTTTAAATATAATAATTATATTTAATAGTAGTATCTAATATTTAATAACATTTAGTAAATGTTATTGTATCTGCAACTGAGGTATGCTGGGTGTAGAGTTTTGTATCACAGCAGTGCTGCTCTGGACACTCACGGGGTTTGTGCCTCCTTTCCCCAGAGGTTCCTCCCAGCCCTCCACCCCCTGACATCGTGGAGGTGTACAAGGATGGAGTGCAGCTGGTTTGGAAACCTGTGGAAACCAACACCCCTGTCCATTACACTGTCCAGTGCAAGAGTGAAGGTAAAGTGCTGTGCTTATGCTTTGCAAGGGACATCTCAGTTTGTATGATCTGTTCACCAGCTGGATATTTTATTTTTATTCATAAATAGCCTGATTTAACTCCCTAGTATAGAGTTAGGAATGAAATTCATACAGCCACCATCTGGCCATCTAAAAGTCAGGGGTTGTGCTGGTTAAATCAGCCTGGAATTTGCATCTTCATTCCAAGGCTTTGCTAAAATCTGAATCAAACTAAGCTGTGTGGAAGCTTCAACCAAAAAGTGAGCAGTAAAGGGAGAAAATGCCTGGCTGGTGTCTCATAAACAGCCCTGAATAATCAGACAAAATTAGACCTTAATGAGACAACGTCATCCCAGGCTCAGGCTTTCTGTACAGTCTGTGGAGAAAGATGGTTTGTCAAACAGGCAATTCATCCTCTGCTGAACAGCTGTGCTTTCTTTTCCCATTGATTATGGAGGAAGCTTAGGGCAAACAGCCTGGACAAGATAACCAAAGTTTGGCAAAACTGCATCACCCCTTTGATATTCTCTTTCAACCCTTGGTCCAGAACTTGATGAAAGTCAGTGGATCATCCAATCATGGAATGGAAGGGACCTTAAATCATCTCGTTCTACCCTCTGCCATGGGAGGGACACCTTCCACTATCCCAGGGTGCTCCAAGCCCTGTCCAGCCTGGCCTTGGACACTGCCAGGGATCCAGGGGCAGCCACAGCTGCTCTGGGCACCCTGTGCCAGGGCCTCCCCACCCTCTGAGCAAATAAATTCTTCCTGGCATCTAAATCTCTCCTCTTACAGTTTGAAGCTGTTCCCATTTGTCCTGTCACTGTCTGCCCTTGTCAAAAGTGAATGTTTTCCTGTTAAGTTCCAAAAACTTTGAATCAAATCCCCCGAGGCTGCTCTGTCTCTCGGGACTGCTTTGCTGTTGTTATTATGAATGTGATGTTTGATAGCAATCCCTGCTGCAGTCACACAAACACAGCCCTYTGGATTCAGCTGCTTGCTGTTCCTTCACTTAATTCTCCAAACAAACAAACAAACAAACACTCCTTTCTGGATTAGCATGAGCGTGGGCAGCAGCTTTCTGCCTTTTTCCTCTGGAGCTGGTGGGAGTCACTTTTCCTCCAACACAACCTTCTTTATTGTTACTCATTTTGACACAACTGGAGGAGAGATTCTGGGGAAGATACAAACACAAGTTCTTCCAATTAGGGAAAAAAAAGGAAAACAGCATCTACAGTCTTCTAGGGTATTCTGTGTATTCGGCAGGAACATGGAAAGTCCTGCTCTCCTGAACACAGGAGGATTAAGACAATCAGGAATAAATTCCTTGATTTATCCATTATTTGACAATAGGGTTTTGTATGCTGCTTCTGCAGATCTTTYCCCCTATTTTTAAGATGCATCTCCACCTTTTTACAGAAACACAAACCCCAATTCAACCAGTACCCTGCAAAGTCATTGATACCTTGGGTTTGGGTGGGGAATTGCTGCAATGGTTTCAGGCTGTCTGGCAGAACATATTTGAATGGAAGGATGGTTTTAATCCCAGGCACTTGCAGGGATTTGAGCTCAGCCTTGAGCACAGCAGCAAAATATGGGACACAGCATTGTGTGGAATGAATGGTCATTAAAAATTTGTGGAAGATTTTCTCCTTCCTAACTTAATCCCATGAATAACAAGTCCAGAACATACCTACAATTCCAGTTCCATGAGAAACCATCTGAGTTTCACAAAAGTTGAGTAAAACTGCCCACATTTCAAACACTGGGTTTGCCGGGATGGTGTTAGCAGATGGTTCTGTCCAGGAATCCTGCACCTCATGATCTCAACTGAATTCAAGACAGGGTCAAAAGGAAAAAAAAAAAAAAACCAAAAAAAAGTGATTCGCCTTTTGTTTGGAGTTCTTGATGTATATTTCCAGTAGAGTTTGGTGGTAGGAATTAGATAAAGAGAAAAAAGTTTCACCACTCCTCTGGAACAATACTGGCACAACTTGGAATTAATTGATATAAACCAGCTGATTTTAGAGGAGAATAGCTCAGGTACAGCACAAAAGTTAGCCATGGGAAGTTGATTTCTCCTTATTCCCAGCACAGAAGTAAAACTGGGTGAAAAAAATCCCACAGCAAAACCCCAAACTCAAAAAACCTCCAATGCATTGTAACCACCCTAAATGAGTCCTGATCTCTTTTCTCTCTTCTCTTGGTGAAGATGGGGAGTGGACAACTCTTGCTTCTGACCTCACTGACTGCTGCTACTACGCCAGAAATCTCCCCCAGGGCTTYGTCTACCACTTCAGGACAGCCTGCACCAGCAAGGCAGGGATGGGCCCCTACAGCGACCCCTCTGCCAAAGTGAAAATGACTGGGAAGGATCAGATGGGTAAGATCAAATATCAAGAAAGCTTTGGGGCTTTCTTGCATCAAAACACTGCAAGATCTGGGCCCAGAAGTCAAGAGCAAGTGAGTCAGTTCCACTTAGGAATCGGCTCAGGGCTGTTCAGGGCTTTTGCATCTAAAATTCAATTATTTTCTAATTCTGGACACAGGGAAATAGGTATAAAAATATTAAAACCCCCAATAAAATGGTAACATTTTGTAAATACTAACAATATGTAAACATATATGATAAAATATATATAATAAAACAAAAGTCTGGGGACTGTAGATTATCTATTTAAGACATRGTTTTGATTTGAGATTATGAGGAAATGGGTCTTGTACAATAAATGTGTTATTGTAGGTATTTTTCTATTGATACAAATCTGGCACTGGAGAAAACTCTGAACTTGCTTCTATTATGGATTAATCCTAAATCTGTTTGTTAATTTCTCTATTCTCGTGTTTTCCATTGGGAATTATTGTACATCAATGGTGAATTTTCCAGCTGTATTTTGTCTCTGAAGTAAAGAAAGCTCAATTTACTATTTTTTTCACCTGTTGGACTACTCTGTACGACTCACATGTTTTTAAAATTAAGAGATCCATAACCCCACAGCAAATATAGCCTTGTAGCAAAGGAAGTGTCCTTTCTGTGAAGAAACAGAAGAATGGTCTAGCTGGAATTTCCTCCCAATGGAGAGGATTGCTCTGTAAAAATCAGTTCACAAAGATATTTTTAAGTCACCCCAAGTCCTTTGCTTTCCCTTTTCTCAGGATTTGTTATCATATCTGTTGTCCAGCATTTCCAAACAGATGATTTAAAGGGATGCTTTAGTGTTTCAGGGAGTGCTTGGACACACTCACGCCAGAATCAGAGCAATAAGTTCCAGCTGCTGCCCTGAAATATCCAGCCACAAGATATTTCCAATTTCTCATCAGTTTTTTGCCATGCCCTGAGGAATTGTTCTGTGGGAAGATGAGAAACATCATCTGAGATGTTCGATATCACAGCACACAACATAGAATCCATCTCATTCTGTCAGGAATGGCCAAACCAGGAACTTTCTGGGTGGACAGAGCAGAATCTGTTGCATTACAATAGCACTGGGTGCCACAGCTGAGAGGCAGGCACAAAGAGCACCTGGAGAAAGTCCTGCTGTCACCCTTGTGTTGTTCACAGAGAGCAGGGGATGCAGAGAGGCTCCAGYTCCCACACAGAGCTGTGTTCCCATGTAACCCCTGTCCCTTTTTTTTCCTCCAGAGCTTCGTGCTGCCACGCAGGAGTTCCCATCAGCTGCCTCTGAAGAGGAAAGTGAAATGATCACACCTCCTGAGCCCTTCCCATCCTACCAGACCTACGCCTTCCAAACCGAGATCAAAAGGTAGAGAATCCAACTGAGCTCTCAGTAACCCACAGGGAAATCACACATGTGATGGAGCAGCTCTCCTGTGAGGAAAGGTTGAGAAAATTGGGATTGTTCCGCCTGGAGAAGAGAAGCTTCGGGGGTGACCTTACTGTGACCTTCCAAGAACTGAAAGGAGCCTACAAGAAAAATGGACAGGGACTTTATTTAAGGGGATGTAGTAACAGGACAAGGGGATGGYTTCAAACTGAAAAAGAGTAGGTTTATGTTAGATATTAGGGAAAAATACTTCCCTGTGAGTGTGGTCAGGCCTCGGCACAGATTACCCAGAGAATCTGTGGCTGCCCCTGGAAATGTTCAAGCCTATGTTATTTTACCACCCTTACTGTAAAAAACCTTCTTCCTCATATCTAGTCTAAATCCACCCTCTTTTTGTTTAAAACCAACACCCCTTGTCCTGTCACAACAGATGTGCTGGACAGCAGGGCAGCCACTTGATTTACCATGAAGTGAGCTCAGGGCTAACCAAGCTTCCTGTCCTTGCTGCATCAACCTTTGCAGCCACCGTTTCAGTCAGGGTGTTTGGACTCAACTTTCTCTGCCCAGAAGAGAGACACTGACTTCTGCTGCCAGCAGTAGTTCTCTTGCTCTCTCCTCTCTTTCCAGAGAAGTTAAGCTCTCACTCCTGTAATTTAAAGTACAGTTTAAAGACACAGGAGGATGTGCAAACTGTGACAATAGATGCAATAACTCCCTATCAGGGACAGATGAAAAACACAGCATGGGATCCTGGTGGTTTTAAAGAACAGAAGCTCCTCTGGCTCTTCCAGGAGCAGCAGAGAAGTTTAACGTGCCTTTGTGTCCCTTTGTACCAGGGGCCGATTCAGCATTGTCCGGCAGTGCCGGGAGAAGGTGAGCGGCAAGGCTTTGGCTGCTAAAATCATCCCTTACTGGCAAGAGGACAAGCAGGCTGTGCTCCTGGAGTACCAGGTGCTGAGGAAGCTTCACCACACAAACATAGCCCAGCTGAAGGGAGCCTAYGTCAGCCCCAGGCACTTGGTGCTGATCCAGGAGATGTGTGTGGGGCCAGAGCTGCTCCACTCCTTGGCATTACGGTAAGTACAGGGGGAAGGGTTTTTCAGTCAGGGATAGTGTTGGGAGGAAAACACCTGTTGCTTTCTCCTGACAAACTGGATCATCCCTCTCCATCTGTTCCAGCGTGCTGTCAGTGCACACAGGATTTGTAAAGCGTTTGTTCTGCACCTTCTTGTGAGTTTAAAAAATTACTTGAGTTCCCTACAGGGGGACAATTCAGGGCCACCTGGTTAGGATGTCAAAAGCAGCTCACAGGGGTGGATATGAAACCCCATCTCCCATAACATGGAGGAGGTGACTGTGGGTCAGGAAGATTCATTATTTCTCACAGTGGCAGAAAATGGATCTGCTGAAATCCTGTGGTTAAAAGAGAGGGAATGGTTGGCATCAAATCTGCTTTCTCTATTTCAGCTCTAACTGATGCCTGATGATTTTTGCTTTTCCTTTTTACACTTTTTGTACCCTCTATACGTCCTCCTGTACCCCTTAGGCTGCATACTGGTAATTCCTACAGCCTSATATTCCATCTTAGTGTAGGGGTTCTGCTGGGCAGAGAGACCAAACATCCTGAGGAAGGGGTCAGTGTGCCCTGTGGTATCTTAAACCCAAAGCTCTAGCCTTGAGTGAAGCCTTCTCTCTGGAACATATTGTGTAAACTRTGTTCTGGCCTCATCCGGAGGGTGGGATTCATTAGAATAAGAAGRCATTMCTGCATTTGTGAAGTTTCTTATTGGGGAATCCTAGATAAATATGCTAATTCCTGAAATCTATAAAACTTSTATCTGTGCTATACATGGGTGTGCATTCTGCCATCAAATTGTGACCTAGGATCCCAAATACCAAGGTAAAACCCTTTTATCCCCTTAACCATATCTGTGTCATTATTAAAAACTAGCCATCAAGGCAACACTACAACATCCTGAACTTCTTGCACCTGTAAAATGGACTCACAGAATGGACCARCCTCTCCACACACAGCAGATTTGCTGAAACAGAGTTGTTTCTTCTTGACTCTCATGAGTCTGATGGGATCAGACACACAGGGGAGGGTGACAGTAGGTGTAAAAAGGCATTTTTGGGCATGCAGAGAGGACACCTCTGTTTTCTATCCCCTTTCTCCCACCAGGACATCCTACTCAGAGGTGGAGGTCCGAGACTACCTGTGGCAGATCCTCAGTGCCACCGAATACCTCCATGCACACAACATCCTGCACCTGGATCTCAGGTCTGAGAACATGATCATCACCGAGCCCAACCTGCTGAAACTCCTGGATTTTGGGAATGCACAGTTCTACACACCAGACAAATTTATTACCATGGACAAATGTTCGGACTAYGTCGAAACCATGGGTGAGTAGAGCTCAGTCACAATGAGTTGGGGCTCATCTGCAGTCTGTGATAAACAGAAAGGCACAAACATTGGTCAAGGCAGCAAGAAAAGCCTTCCAGGTGCTGCTCTCCAGTGACAGTATGAGCTTATGGGAGCAGTGAGTGGTGACAGCTGTCCCACTGTGTCCCACTGGGGACCACAGGGGACAGAGCTCACACTACCAGCACTCTGGCAGGCATCYATGTGTCCATTTATCCAGGGATAAAGCACTGCTGCCCATCTGGCCAGAGGTTCTTATGGTTTCACTGCAATCAGCATCCACATGGATGTCCCACCCCAACCAGCTCCCTGTCCCAGGAGCTGCCCCTCTTCACTCTTGGGAAGGCAGCAAAGMATGAAAGAATGCACTGCTTTTGTGCTGCTCTCAGTGTGTTGGAGAGGAGCTTGGCTCACATCAGTTTGCTTTTTCAGCTCCAGAACTGCTGACAGAGCAAGGAGCCCTTCCCCAGACTGATATCTGGTCCGTTGGAATCACAGCCTTCATCATGTGAGTCAGTTGATTGTTCCCTGCCCTATGAGTGGCTTTCAAATCACAATTTCAGAGAGTTAATGTCAGCTGTGCCCCCTCTCCTTGGCAGTGTCATGGGAAGCTGTGAGATGGAGGGGATGGATGGGCAACCTGTGCCAGGGCCTCACTGCCCTCAAAGGGAAGAGTCTCTTCCCAATATCTAATCTACAGCTATCCTCTTTTAATTTAAAACCTTTCACCCTTGACCTGCAACTACAAGCCCTCATCCAAGTCCCTCTCCAGCTCTCTTGGAGCCCCTTTATGTACTGGAATGGACTCTAAGGTCTCCCTGGAGCATTCTCTTCTGCAGGATGAGCAATCCCAACTCTCCCAGCTTTTCCTCACAGCAGAGGTGCTCCATCTCTCTGCTCACCCTGTTGGCCTCCTCTGGACTCGCTCCAACAGCTCCACATCCTACTTGTGCTGGGAGTCCCACAGCTGGAGGCAGGTTCATGTTATCAATTCTCTTCCTCTGGGGCAGGTTGAGTGCCAACTACCCCATCAGCTCCGATGCACCCTGTGAGTTCCTGAGAACAGCCAGGAAGGGGAAACTGAAGCTCACGCGGTGCTACGCGGGTCTCTCCGGGGGAGCCGTGTCCTTCCTGCAGAGCACTCTGTGTGCAAACCCTTGGTAAGATGCTGTGTCCTCCCAGCAGCACAGCTGGAGCAGATCCTGGATTTTGCCCCTTCTCTCCATTTGCAAGGAGCATCCTCACCCAGCACGGACCCCTAACTGACCCCTCACCTTTGTCTGTCCTAGGGGAAGGCCGTCAGCCTCCGAGTGCCTTCAGAGCCCRTGGCTCCAGGAGACAGGTTTGGACAACAGGCAGCAGGCACTGGTCACCTTCCCCACCACCAAACTGAGGAATTTCCTCATGGAACGGGAAAAGAAGAGGGGCCTGCTGTGCTCCAAGTATGGCCTCATGATTGCACAGTGATGTGGATGTGGTGACAGGCGTGAATTGCCTCCCTGTGCCCTTCTACACGGAGTGTTGGGTCCCAAACCCTCCTGCCAAGCTGCTGTGCAGCAGCTGAGCTGGGGGAGCTGCTCTCTGCCCAGCCTCATWGTTTCATCCGTGTGTCCTGCCTACCTGGGGCTGTTTCTGTGTAAGTGTGACTCAGGAGCGACTGGGCCACTGGACACTGAAGGCAGGAACCCCAACAATGACCATATCACATGCAGATGTTGTACCACTGAGAGACTTTCCCACTTTGAAGCTGAGCTGCGCTTCCCTGGGGAGCAGGGACACATCTACCCGAAGATGTGACAGCAGTGTCCCCAGCAAAGGCTGCATGTTTTAATTTTGAAATGTCACGTTCCTCTTTACCTTCAAACCCTGCTTTCCTCTGCAAAGGATGGTGTTGGCTGTGTCATTGCTTTGCACTCATAACCTCAGTGCTCCTTTGAGTTTCTCTGCAGTGATTGATGTATATGTTGGTTCCCTCAGTTTTTGGAGGCTTTCTCAGAGCTGTGCCTGGCTGTGTTTAGAGGAAGGAGAACAGGAAGTCAGTTCAATACTAGAATGCATTACAGTTCAATACTAGAAGTGAAGCTGTTTATCCACGGATGCTCTTTCCCAACAAGTTTTACCCATATTGTTCCAAACCTGAAGGATGGAGCATTGTGACTCCTTCCCTTGCTGGGCATGCAGAGCAGGAATTGTGACTGAGAGCAGAGGAGCTTTCCCTGTGCTCTGGAGAGCAGGCACYGACTCCACAGATTGTAAAACTTGGAATGTTGAAGTGAAATTATCTTCACTGTGTGCCACAGGAGAGAAACCCAAGGGCTTAGGGCCAGACTCCATGCTCAGTTCTCTGGGGTGACAGACACTGCACTGTCCCCCCAGGAAACCTTTCAAGACTCTGGATTCTGTCCAATTTAACTTCTACAAATCCAGTCAGGTTTTTTGTTGGCACAGGCTGGTTCGTTGCTCTTCCTGGTGCTCTTGCTGGAACGGAAAGCTCAGTGCCAGGGAAAAACCCATCTAAACATAACACTTAATTGCAGATTAACTCTTTTGGAGCTCTCATACTCTTCCATATATGACTTTTTTTTGCTTCTCACAATTGCATRCATTTCAGCATGTCTGAGGTCTTTCATAGACTCAATACTGTTTGGTTAAATAAATCATTCTGACAAGCAAGTAAAGCCAGATTTTTCTGCTGAATTATTGTAATTATTTTTAATATATCCCTTCCCCAAACCCATTCGATATTTGAGTAGCACACATCCCTCACTCCCCAACTCTGACCTGGGGTCCTTACAAGTGATAACCAATATATACTGTATATAAGAAGGGAACAACTTCCATGCAAGACATCAACACGGAAAAATCCTTTTCGTAGAGCCTTGGAGTGATGTGAGGATGGCTCTAAGCTGCCCAGCTATCCCAAGGCATTCCTGGGCATGATTTGGAGCTTGCACTGGCCAGAATGTGAGAAGGGCTTTAGAGGAATGAATCCATGGGTGACAAAAAGGTASGTGAGAGCTGTAGATGGAGTGTGGAAGGAGTGAAAAGGTGCTRGAATTGCTAAGGGAAATATTAACTGTCACAGTCACTGACTGTGACTACTTACAGGTAGTTTTTGTTTTCCTTGGTTCTGCCACAACTGCTTGATAGTTTCTGCCTAAATTCCCACCACCACCATGAGGTCAGGACTACCGATTGGTCTGGCAGGATTGGATAGTTTGCCCTCACCATACAGTTGCAGCATCACCCTGCCCTTTGCAAAACAAAGCAGAATCKGGATCTGCTGTTTGGATATATGTGAAAATGTTTGAGTTTCATTCCTCRATCATAAATAATCTCCAAGGTCCAAGGTTAGTGTCAGCATGAAAATGAATCCACTTTTCTCCATGCAGGAAAGGCCAGGAATTAACTTCGGTAAGGAAGTGGGCAGAGCCTAATTATTGAAGGGTAATAAAATAAAGTAGAGCTTGTAGAGCAAAGTTTTACCCTGCTTTGATGCAGCAGATAAAATATATATTTGAGGGCTATAAGGTCACAGGGACTGTAGCCYATAAGGGATTGAGGTTGCTCCCCTTGGGGGCTTCATCAAATACAAGAAGGGGACCATAGGCAAGACAATTTGAAAATCCCAAGGAAATTCTTACATCTCTGGAGAGGCTATTTGCTGCTCTCYGACCTTCCAGGGGTCACCACAAGCTGATGCCATCCTGCTAATGATATTTCATATGGAAAATAAATGATCAGGTGCAGAGTGTGACCAGACACCTATTTGCATCTAACCAGCCTTTTTCATCCCATTACATCTCAATTTTCCTCCCCAAATCACCTAAATCCATCCTTCATCCCCCTTTGGTTCCTCCCCAAAACACCATACTATAAGACCTGAACAATTCTAAAATGCTCTTCCCCTACACACAATAGGATCTCTCCCCTGCCTTGACACAATCCCCCTTATCCCAGGTGGTGATCCAGAGGGCTGTTTCCGATGACACATCTCCATGGGTGTCATGCTGGGATGGTGGGGCTGATGGCTCTGCYGGGACAGCCCTGGGAGGGACCTGGACAAAATACTTACTCCTTGGAAACCCTTAGTTTGGGTTCCCACCTGCCAACATGGCCCTGCGCTCCTCTGGGCTTTCAATAGGTTGATGGCCATGGGGATGGGGCTGGGAGCAGCCTGGCAGGGCACATTCTGTCTCTCTGTGCAGATTAACTTCTATAACAACAACAGAGCAGCAGCACACGTGAAGGAGGTAAAAGCTGAAGCCATGAYAAACATGAAGCAAACAAGATCATATCAGCGTTGGCAGTGCACAGATCTGATAACCACGGGATCAGGCAGTTTGTCCCACAGGTAACACCAAACACCAGCAGGACTCCCCAATTTAAAAGCATGGCCGGTATCTGAAGCGAACGTCACGGACRGGCTGCATCGTCCCGAATCCCCAGCGGCTGATGTCTATGGCTGGGATCTCCTCCTCCTCATTGACCAGCTCCAGGTCATAGTGACTCAGCATCAAGAACACAAACAGTTTCATCTCAGCTGAAGCGAAGAATCGCCCGGGACAGGTGGAAACTCCCGCCCCCCAAGGCATGTTGACAAATTTCACCTTCTTTCCATTTCTGTAGAAATCTTTCTTGGTGCCGTCTGGGTTTACGAAACGGTCGTACTTAAATTTGTGAGGYTCCTCGTGGATTTCTGGATTCATGTGCACGGAGATGTGGGGGAACAGAGCCAACCTGTCCCCCTTGCGAAGCRTGAACTCTGTCCCACTGCTTGTCCTCAGGCTGGTGTCTTCGAGGACAGCTCTGGTCAGCATTGGCGCTGCCACCAACCTCAGGGTCTCCTCCAGAGCACCATCCAGCAGAGGAGTCCGGCTCAGCATGTCCCTAGTGATGGTAATTGGGGGGCTCCCTGCCTTCACTTCCTGCCCACTCTCCCTCAAGACTTTATCCACCTCATCTCTCACAGCCTTMAGAGCCTCTGGATGCTTCAGCAGATACAAGAGGAGCCAGAAGGCAGTTGGGCCCGTGTTTCCTTGGGCTGCCCAGAGGAGCATGAACATGAAACGATCCCGCATGTACTCGGGGACACCATTYTCTGCCAGAAGTTGGTCTTGATCACTTATCCAGTCACTGATGTTGTCCTTCTGCCAGACTTTCTTCACAGACAGCACGTTCCAGAAGTGCCTCTTCAGCCTCTCAGCTTCTCTTTTGTCCTTGGGAGGCAACATAGCAAAGGCCAGACGAGGGAAGAGGCGGTCRTACTTCCGAAACTCATGGAAGATCTGGTTGGAGTGGAGGCAATCCTGCTCTTCAGCTTTCTCCTCGCTCCCTGCCCCTCGGGCTGGCTCAGTGCCATACAGAGCCAGGTACCCTGCTCTGAAAATGATGTTGTAGCAGTAGTGGAAGAGGTTTTCCTCCTTCCACACTCGCTTGTCTCCCGAGCTCAGGCTGAAAAGCATCAGTTTCCGAAAGCTCTCCATGGTGGCTTGTGTGAGAGCAGTGAGTCCATCTCCCATCAGGTGCTTCGTGCTTGATGCATGAACTATGCTATGAGTGGCTTTGATGGGCTTGTAGCCAAAAACCTGCACRACCAGCTGAGTTGCAGAAGTAGTAAAGTCCAGTTTAGATCGCGATTCCTTCACGATGGCACCAAAGCAGAAAGGATCCATCACAAAGGTGAAATAATAGCCACCRATCAGCACTGTGAAAACATCCCCATGTTTCCTCTGCATCCTTTTGAGAAACTCAGAGCTGTCCTTCCTGAATTCCAGCAAGTGGCCCAGCCAGGGAATGGTACCTTTGTCCAGGGGCGGCTCATTGGGTCTCCGTCTCCGAAACACCCCCAGGACATAGAGCCCACCGAGCAGCGATGACACCAAGGTACAGAGGAGAATCACCCAGAGCTCCATGAGAGTTCTGTGCCCGTCCGGGAGCTGGGACTAGAGACAGGTTGGGGCGGGAATGTGCATTTCATTCCCACCCAGCAGCTGATAGGCAGATGCAGAGCTCACAACCTCTGTCCTCATTGGCAGCAAGTGTTTGCCTTACCCTGCAATGCGCTCAGGTGTAAACTTGTCACTGGGTGAACAGAGATTTTTAAGGTGGCAGGTATGTTGTAATCTCATTGGAGTACCCATATTGTGTTAGSGGAGTGGGTTTTGGTATGAGACAAATTCCCTTCTCTAGTGTGCATGCATTTGAGAAGCCCATTTTTTGTAAGGAAAATGTTCAGAGAATTCCACTCTGTGATTTCTGCCTTTAGGACCAAGCTATGGATGCAAGCTGAAAAAATGAAACAGAGTGAATGTGGGAAATGTTACAGAAATGAGCACAGGACCAAGGGAAGGGGGTCACAGCTGAGCCAATCTGGTCTCAAAAACCAAGAGAAGGAAAGGGCTCTGACATTTGGGTGTTCTCCACAATACCCACTATCCAGGAATGCTTTACCTGGACAAGTGTAAGTGCACCTGCTCTGAGTGCAAAGCAAAGCAGCTGAGCTTCCCCATAAGGAGAGCTCGAGTCACTGCCTTCACTTGGCACCAAATGAGTCCAGAGCCTTCAAATATCCCTCCCAGTCCCCAGCTGGAGAGCAGTGCCCACAGGGACTACAGACCTGCTTCATCCACTGTCCCTTCTGCTTGTCAATCTCCCCAGCTCCCCTCTCTCCAGATGGGGTTTGGGGACAATGCCAGAGACCTTGTGTCCCACCTGGGACTGCTCCTCTGGGTGCTGCCACCCTGATCTACCCAGACTGTCACCACAGCCTGTTCCAGCTGCTGGTGCCTGGACCTCTCCAGGCACACAGGATAAAGAGTGACATTAATCCCCCTCTATTTCCTCCACCTTTGTCCTTCTCCTGAGCATCTCATCAAAAGTTTTCCACAGTCCCAAGAGTCTTCCTCTGGCTGGGATCACAATCTTCATCTTCTTTTTTGCTTCCCAGCTTTTTTGCTTTCCTGCTGTCTCTTTCCACGTTCTCTCCAGTGACCTGACCCATGGAGTGAAGGCCACATCATAGCATCAGCTAAATATTTATTTTGGCTTTGTTTTTTTAAGGAAAGCTCCGAACCTTACCATTTTGGAAACATGCTGTAGCAATGATGAGAAGAAAAATAACAGCACTAAAAAGAAATCCATCTTTCTAGATCATCTCAAAGCCTTCTTAGTCCTGTAACCTTATGTAGCAATAAAATTAAGGTGATGAGTGCTTTCTCTTAAATTAGTAASTTTATTTGTACAATTCTAGGCAACTCCCAGGCTTAATAGGTTTTTCAGGATGGAAAGGGAGCATTTAAAGTTCAGGAGCATTTGGGGTGAGTAATACCTTTAAATAAAAGTCAGCAAACTTGACTTCAAAGCTGCACTGGGTAATAAGAATTGGTCAACAGCTCTCTGTGCTCTTCTGYTCAGGCCAAGCTCTTACTCTGTGGTGTTGCAAAGCCAATATTTATGTTACAGATGTTATCCGGGAATGTTTTTTGTCTCMTGAAGCTGGATATTTGGAAGGCAAATACCTCCACCACTGTTCTGCTGAGCCCACTTTTTTYCCCTTTCCCACTGGTTTGAACTTTGTTCTGACCAAAGTGGTCTCAAATCAGTTGATGATCAAACTGATCTCTAATGTCTCTGTCCCTTGGAAAGTCACAGGTCCCTGTTCAGCAGACCTGAGTGTGGCACAGCTCTYCATAACAGAGAACAGCTCAGCTTAAAGGTGCCCAGTCCTTCCTGTTGTCTCTCCTGGTAGAAAACGAGATTATCCCAGGATAAAAACAAGAAAATAGATAATTTATGAGTTAAATCACCTGGCTCTTCTCACCTACCTGGCAGAGGGTAAGAGCCAGGAGAAGCAAAGCCACCCCATGGCTGTGCTCCAGGCCTCTTGGATGAGCATGGAAATCCATTCACCCGCCCACACCAGGGAGGATGAGAATTTTTTCTCAAGTTTCAGTTTGCATTTTTTAAGGCACAGCATCAAGATAACCTGCTCCTTTATTTGTCAATGCCTCACATACTCCAGAATCCAGGACAATCCTTTCGTAATAATTCCACTTGCAACAGAAACAAGTCCCACATGTATTTTTCAATCCCAGTATGGAAAGTCCTCATCCCGAGGCTGTTGCTAGGATGAACTATCTGCTTACACAATTCCATGGGCTCATGCCAACTCCATCATGGGCRGGACCAGTAAAATAGAGCATAGAGGGCACACACATAATGTAAACAATGTAAATATTTATGWTGCATTTGTGATGCTCCACATTTCTATCTCAGCTGCGTATCTGCTGCAAGATGGGCTTGTCTGGGAGTCCTGGATGGAAAAGAAGGTGCCTCTYCTGAAAATGGTCTGAGGGATCTTCCACAAATACGCCCTGAATCGTTTCTTCACAAAAGCATAGAGCAAGGGGTTGAGACARCAGTGCACAAAGGATAAGCTCTCTGTGATCTGCAGGGCATAGTCCAGTTTCCTACTGCTTTCACAGCTCCTGATCACACCAGCATCCTGCAGGGAGTGGAGGATGAGGACAACRTTGTAAGGGCACCACAGGACAAAGAAGACCCCCACCAGGGTAAGGACTAAGSAGAGAGCTCTGCTGGAGCCAGGTATCTGTGATGTGCTGAGAACACAGGCGATGCGGGAGTAGCAGAAAGTCATGAAGAGGAAAGGGAAAAGGAATCCCAGGATGTTTTGAATCACCCGAAAGACAACTTTCCAAAATAAGTGTTCCTGGCCATAATCCTGAKTGCACATGATGGTTTTGTTGTGGATTTGCCTTGTGTGGGTGAAGAGGCCATCAGGAATGGAGAGAGCTATGGAAAGGATCCACATCACCAACAAGACAAGGATGGTATTYCTCCATACCGTGGAGCTGTGAGGAGAACAAGCATGAACGATCTGCAGATACATGTCCAGGCTCATGCAGCTCACAAAGAAGATGCCACTGTAGAAGTTCAGAGTGTACATGGCATTTAGGACCGGGCACAAGATGTCCCAGGTGACCCACTGAGAAATGTACAGAGCCCAGAAAGGAAGGGTCAGTAGCAGGAAGAAGTCAGAAACCACCAGGTTCAGCAGATACAGCTCAGTCATCTTCTTTTTTTTCTTGATGTACATGAGGAGGACAGTAAATAGGAGGCCATTCCCAGCCATGCCGACCAGGAAAATCACAGTGTAAAATGATGGCAGGAACACCCTGCTGAAGGAGAGCACCTCCTCTTTGGTRCAGAGGCCAAAGTGCCCATAATCCTCCTCATCCAGGTATTCGTACGGGTACTCACTTGAATTGGYAGCATCCAGCCATGTGTCTGTGGATGTTGCTGTCACCCTTGAGGTYGTGTTTGACCAGTGACTGCCTAGAAGCAAGAGAAAGGGATCAAAGTGTTGTTCCAATGCACAGAGGAAACAAGCATCACATCACATTTCTTTTGTTTACGGAATACCAGAATAGTTTGTTTTGGAAGGGACCTCAAAGATCATCTTGTTCCAACCCCCTGCCATGGGGGGTCCACTATCCCAGGTTGCTCCAAGCTCTGTCCAACCTGGCCTTGGGCACTTCCAGGGACAGGTCAGTTTCTCTGGGCACCCTGTGCCAGGGCCTCACAGCAAAGAACTTCCTCCTAATATTTAATCCAAACCTATCCTCTTTCAGCTTAAAGCCATTCCCCCTTGTCCTGTCACACCACGCTCTTGTACAAAGCCCCTCTTTGTCTTTCTTGTAGGCTCCCTTCAGGTACTGGAATTTCACAGGTTTAAATTTCTGCCACTTTCGGGATGAGTATCTTATGTCCTGAACCCTTTGGCCTCTGCTTAAATATAGGGACAGCTGTCTATACATACATATTGAAAAACCAAATCAAAACCCCAAATTAATCCTGCTTTTCTTACACTGACACATAAAACTTGAAAATGTTTTTGTCATGAGTATGGCTTCCTCTCATAAGTCACTACTTCCTCCTGACACCACCACAAGCTTTTAGTGAAATTTCTGCTCCTAATTACGGGAAATCCACCACCATATCTCACTGTGAGCTGCTTATATTCACCTGGGTCACTTCTGAGAAAGTGGCATCTCAATTCTTGGTGAAGCAGAACCTGCCACCAGCACCTGTATGTCAGTGGGGCTGTTCCCAGAAAGGAAATGCTGAACATCTCCCTGCTTCTGGTAAAACACTGACCCCCTCTCTATGCCAGCGACAGGATGCCAAGACACAGATTTTTGTWAAAGRCWTAAGTAAATGGRAAAYAGAGAATKAATAGAATYCCAGAATGGTTTGTTTTGGAAGGAACCTCAAAGACYRTCTTGTTCCAACCCTCCTGMCATGGGCAGGGACACCTTCCACTAGACCAGGCTGCTCAAAGACTMATCCAAGCTGAGGATCTGTAAGTACCAGAATCCAGTCCTGAATTATGGTTACCAGGAGAGAATTAGCTGGAAGAACTTTATTGGAATAAATTCTGCATGAGACAAGGAATGAGACAACTCCTGCAGTGGTCACTCCCTGRAACTGTGGGCGTGAATGTTTAGACAGCTGCAGCCCAGATTTCAGGAAATGGTGAGTTGGGATCCTCCTACTTTTGGAATCTGATTTTCAGGAAAAAAGCTGTCCCTGAGGAGCCCATTTCACACAGTGGGAGATAGGATCTGCCTGGTGCCATTGGCATCATGAAGGTTAATGRGGAGTTTAAAAATCAAGGTTAATCTTTAGGCTCTGACAGTGAAACAAAAAACAGTTTTGCAAAAAATTGTGTAAATATCTCTCCACCCCTAAACCACCCATTTTTTCAGCTGTGGCCAAAGCTGCCCATCTTTTCCCTGGGGCCCATTTTCCAGCAAGCCCAAACAAGCCTGGCTGTGTCTCTCCTCGAGGTTCTGTTTCTTCCTACAGAGATCTGCAGCCACTCAGAAATGAGAATGTGAAGCTGTTGGTCCCTGGTTGTGCTGTGCATCTCAAGAAGGGCACATTCCCATTGTGGCTCTGCAACCTTTACGGATAGCTCCCTCCCCGCAAGCACCCAGGAAAACGAAGCCCCTCCATCCCACAGGGGTTAAGGAAAGCACCCCAGACTCAGAGTGGGGTGCTGAGATGCCTGCGGGTGTGCAGCTGGAAGGGGTGAAGCTCTGGACATACCCRCTGTGATCCCATGACTAAAATTGCTTAAATATCCATTCCAGGCAGTTCCAGGCAGCTGAAAGGGAAAGAAAAATGGATTTGAGCCGGACTGAAATGTTTTCGTGCTGTCTCACAGTTCTTTGGCAAGTCCTGCAGGGYACTTCAGACAGAGCAGTGGGAGAGCAGGGATCTGCCATGGGAAAGTGTCACAAAAAGACTTCTCTAGAAATTAAGTTTTCTTAATTTCCTTTCTGTATCATATTGTGGAGGAAATTCACCCTCAGCTGTGACTTCGATATGAAACCAAAGCTGCCCACCCTGCTGATCACAGCACCCAATGAGACTCCTGAACACCTTCCCCTCACACTCCCTGCACCCACATCAGGACAAGCCATCCCCAAAATTTGCATTTCTGGGTCTCTTCCAGCTCACTGAGATACCTTTAATCCCTCTGCCACATCTTTCTCCCTCCACATCAGCCCAGCACTGGCATCCACATCCCTATCCCATAGCTCAGAGTGCATGAGAGGACTGAGCTCAGAAATGAAGCCCAATCCCAAACTGGCTACCTTTCAAAAACAAGAGAGAACTTTGCCAGGTTTCTTGTGCAGCTGCATGTACAAGCAAGAAGCATAAAAGGCACTTACAGGAGCTGCTTCTTCTGTTTCCATTCTGCCAGAGGCTCAAATCAGGCTTTTAGGAACTTCTTTCACTTGTGTAAGTGCATAGGCAGGAAATGTGGTATCACTATAACCTCCCTGGTTTTGTTTTGCTTTTCCTGGTGTTTCTCATCGCTGACAGCATTGGAGGAATTACCTCCACCCCTCTGTCCAAGCACACACTCCTCTACAGCACCTTTAAATTGTTGCCAGCACCCAGAGCCAGAATTTGCCACTTCAGGACTTCAGTGCCCTTTGCCAYGAGTACCACAGGGATCCAGCACCACTCCTAAAGGAGCACATTATACTCTGGAGAGCAGAAATCAGGCACCAAACCGGGGACAGCCAGAGCCACTGGGACCAGCAACACCCTGCACGCACTGGCTGGGTGGGAACACCCACAAAATAGCTTGAATTAGGTTATTCTGGGATGTGTCAGACAAGCACACAGAGCAGTCACTCACCTAAAGATAACCAGTTTCTTTCACCCCTCTCTCCATTTTTCCATGCAAGCTTTCCCCGGTCCACCTTGATCCTTCTCTTTTCTCCACTCCGTCTCCTCCCWGAGCAATCTCTCCCTTGTTTCTTTTTCACTTTTGTTTCTGGGTTTGCTGTATCCCAGTCCCAGATCTGGCAACAAGGTCCCTCTTGTTGCTTGCTTTCTACAGGCTTTAATTAATGGAAACATCTGGCATTGCCGAACAGAAGGATATTAAGGATTGGATTTGCCTGGATTCTKCACTGAGAGGCTTCCAGAGCTGAGACCCTGCTGTAAAAATCTGAGTGTTTTCCAGGGAATCTGAACAATCCATGTGCCATCTGGGTGCTGGAGGATCCTCATCCCCTGCAAGARCAGAAATGGCCTCTGTCAAAGGTGTTTCTGAGGAAGTGGTTTGTTGGAGGAGTTTTCGGCATCACCAGTGGTGAGTGGTCACATTCCTGCTTGTTTCCTCACCTCACCAATAAACAGGGCCTTGGGAACACCCTGGCTGTGCCAAGGCTTTCCCTGTGCCACTCCTGGGGTGTTTCAAACACCCCAAACCACCCTGGTAAAAACAGGAGAGCAGAGCAGGAGCGATGGCCACAGCTCCATATCCAACCTGCCCTGGGGTAGGTGGATTCACAGAAAGAAATTTACGTTTATTTTACCCATTTCCATGTTTGCCACCATCAGCTGCTCCTGCTGCATTTAAAATACACCCTAAAAGAAATATATATATGCAAGACACACATTAGCAGAAAGCAAGAAGCCACTTGTAGAGCTGAGACACCGGACACATACACGGGAAAGCTGCAGGTGACAGAGGTTTCATTAGGCCRGCAATTAAAATGAAATAAGTTTTTGTTTTTAATTGAGTTTCTGCCCTGAAGCAGGGAATTAAATGTGCCTCTGAGAGTCACTGGAGAAAGTGGCCTTCACTGTAATTTATTACAAGATTTTAACTCAATTTGGGAGCTGGTAATTGCATAGATTTTTTTTGTTTCCTTTCAGACTGCAGAGCCCTAATGGCTTTGGCAATTATGGTAACCAGATTAGGGGTAATGGGAAGCACATTTAGACAGATGCAGCGCTTGTCTGAGCCACTTTATTTTGCATCACCCAAAATGCTGTGTTTTGGTGGCAGTGACACTGCAGGAGCAGCAGCTCTGCCTTCTCCCAGCTCGAAGATGGGGAGGCACAAAAACCGCACAGGAGCACTGGGCTTAGAGACAAAAGGATTWATCTTTGCTGTTTTGCTCTGATGAGCAGCTCTCAGGTTTAGGAGAAGGTTTTAAGCATYTTTGGGATCTCAGTGGATTTTTCTTCCTCCTCCAAAGTACATTTTAAGTCAGGAACAATTTCTAGGTTGTCTTTGGGCACCAAAATTCTGGCACATGGCGGGGGTAAAGTGCGCTCTGCATGAAAGCTGAAATTTGGGAAATCATAGTCTGTGATGTACGGAAAATGCTAGGAAAAGCCAGTGTCCATAAAGGAGACAGAGGAGTCCTGTGACTTTATTCGAATAAAGGCAGAGAGCCCAYTGGGGCACTCACCAGCAGGGTTTTCTCTTTCAAGGTTTTGGAAAGTGCAGCCTCCTTTTATCCCAAACTCCCGGCCGCACRGTGCCTTCTTCCTTTCCCTATTGCTGAGGTACCAGGAAGGTACAGCCTTCCCAAGTCACCACCACATATTCCCCCTTGAACCTGTCCTTTTCCCCCAAAGTTCAGAAACTTGGGCTTGTGCGACCCCATTTGTCTGGTTCAGGAGCTGAACTGTCTGAGTTCTGTCACAAATTTGCGCCTTGAAGTGGGGAGAGACATTAAGAGCCATTTCAAAGCTGTTCACAGCCATCCCCTCACCCATGGAATTGTTTATAGCGACATTGGCACGCAGCTTCCCTATCAAGGTCTCTTCCAACCCAACATCATTCTATGATGCTGTGACACCAGGTGGAAGCCCTTCAGCAAAGGATAAAGTCAGAGCCCAACTTTCACAAAATTCCCAAATGGTTTGGGTTGGAAGSGACCTTAAAGACCATCCCATCTGATAGGGAAGCTGTGTGCCCATGTCTTTGCAAATAATTCCRTGGGTGAGGGGATGGCTGTGAATGGCTTTGAAATGGCTCTTCATGTCTCTGTTAACTTCAAACCACATTTTTGTTGCAGAGCTCAGACAGTTCAGCTCCTGAACCAGACAAATGGTGTCGCACAAGATCGAGTTTCTGAACTTTGTTACTTTGTTACTTTGGGGGTAAATGACATGTTTAAGGGGGAATATGTGATGGGTGACTCTGGAAGGCCATACCTTCCTGGTACCTCAGCAATGGGGAAAGGAAGAGGGCAACGTGCGACTGGGAGTTYGGGATAAACGGAGGCTGCACCTTCCAAAACCTCGAGAGAGAAATCGCATGGGGGAGATAATATCCCAGTGGACTCTCTTCGAATAAAGTTGCAGGAGTCCTCTGTCTTCTTTATGGACACTGGCTTTTCCCAGCAGGATTTTCCACACACATCCCACCCCGTGCACTGGCAGGGACACTTCCACTGTCCCAGGCTGCTCCAAGCCCTGTCCRACCTGGCCCTGGACACTTCCAGGGATCCAGGGGCAGCCACAGCTTCTCTGGGCACCCTGTGCCAGGGCCTCACCAGCCCGACAAGGAACAATTTCTTCCCAATATCTAAGCTAAGCCCTCCACTTCTCATTTAAAAATCCTCAGCCTTGTCCTGACACTCCATGGTTCTGCCCACTCTCTCTCTCTCTCCACATCATAGTGTGACAACATGAGAAGTTTTTGAAGCGAAAAGCAGACAAGCAGCACAAGCCACCAGTGGCTGTTTTTCCACGCTGCAGCCGATGGCAAACATCGATTTTGTGGCTAAGGCAGGCTCCGGCCGCCGCTCTGCTCTCGGTACCGCCAGCGCGCGGGGCCCGTGAGGGAGGGCAGGGCTCCAGAGCGCCCCCTGCCGCCCGCCCTGCGCCACCACCGCCCCGCCGCAATGCGGAGCGCCGCGCGATGACGTCACCTCCCGCCCCGCCCCCGCTCCCGTATAAGGAAGCGGTGTCCGTGGCCGCGCTTTGGATTGGCTGTCGATTGGCGCGCGGGCGCGCGGCACGCTGGGAGTTGTGGTCCTGGCGGAGGGGCGGGGCGGAAGCTGCCAATAAGAGGCGGGGGCGGGACCGAGAGCGGCAGACGCCGGCCGGTGTGGGATCAGYGCGGTGAGAGCCGGGCCTGGGGCGGGCGGGACTCGCGGCACAGCCGGGGACACATCCRCAGTTCTGGAGGGGGGTGACGGTGCCTGGGGCTGGAGCGGGGACGGCTTCCCATGTGGGGTGAAGTGCCTGGGRCTGGAGTGGGGCAGAGGCCCCATGTGGGGTGCGGGGACCCATGGCTGGAGTCGGGCAGAAGGCCCGGAATAGGGCAGAAGGCCCGGAGTGCAGTGAAGGTGCTTGGGGCTGGCGTGAGGAAGGATCCCCATGTGAAGCTAGGCAGCCTGGGGGTACCCAACGCTTCCCCCTTGCCGGGAGGGATGCTGAGACCTGTCACTTTGCCACCCATAGTCCTCCCTCAGTGTCCCCTGTGGGTGACACCTCTCACACAAGTGTCTTAATCTCCCTGTTCAGTGTCAGTAACGTCAGGGCAGTTGGGCCGTGTATTTCACCCAGTTTCGTCTGCCCTGTGCCCATCTGGGTCTGAGCTGAAGGTCACAGAAACTTCTCGTGGTTGGATGAATTGTTTCACTTTTAATATAATTTTCTTATATAAATCTCACCTTTGGCTGTCTCCTCCTCTCTGACTGACAGGGAGCTCCTGTTTCTTTCTCTGAATGAGTCAGACTCAAATTATAATTTACATTAGCAGATAGGGGTGGTTGTTGTAGGCYCAGAGAGACCAAATCCTTTGGCCTTGCAGCGGAAATGGTTTGTGCTTTCAGCTTAAAACCAGTCAGTCTGCTCACATGGGTGTGCATGAAATGCTGCGTAACCAGGGAGCACAGCCACCTGTGAGAAGTCTCTTGCCTATGGTTACTGACCCCTGCTTAATGGAATTCCTCTTGATTTATTCTGAGCTTGGAGTTTTTCCATGTGTCCTCGAGCTGTGTTTTGTAATTGGTGGCAAAACTGAACAATAACAGTAGAGATTTTTCTAGCAGGGGCCTTCTGTGGTGTCGCTGGCAGAAATTGTCAATAACTGAGTGATGCTTATGCTGAGCATTTAGGAAGGAACAGGTCGTGGTGTAATCCGGGTCATTCCCAGCAAAAAAAGCTGGGAAGTGTTGGAGGTTGGTCTCACTGGTTTGGTGATGATGGTTCTGGGAGTGGAGCCCTTCTGCTGCTCTCTATTTTCCTGTGCATGATTTCTCCTCCTGATGTTCCCACATGAGTCTGCCCCTATTGAGGGCTTCAGGATTTGCTCCAGCTCCTCAGCGTGGGCATTTTTCCATCCCTGTGTTCTCCCTCAGGAATTTGGAATTATATTGAGGTGGGATAGRCTGTAGTGACTGAGGATCTGCCAGGCAGGGCTGACCTTGTGCAGTGGCTCGTGCCTCCCAGCCACAATGCTGTGGCTGYGGCTCTTGGCAGGGAACAAGAGGGGAGAAGTGAACTTTGCTGAGGTCAGAGCTGCCATAAAGGAACAGCCTGCAAAAGCTGAGTGGTGAGGCATGGAATTCCTAAAAGGAAAGGGAGGCAGTGACCAAAGCTTTCTGTGGCTGCCTGTGAGYATGGAGGGGTCACTGGGATCTGTAATAGTGTGAAAACAGATGGCAAAAATATATTGCTTCCCTACTTTTGATTTTGTCATGTTCTTACCTCTCCTGGCAAGCAGCAATCCTGTTACCCAAGGCTTCACTTGAATTAAATCATCTGTCCATGGTTCTTGTGTATCTCTATGTATCCAGGTAGTGTCTCACTACCCGGATATTTGTGACTGGTGGATTACACAAGGGATTTCTTTTCTTAAAGATTCCCTTAACCTGGGGTTTTCCAAAACCTGAACGGAGGCTCTTTGTCTTCACAGCCACCATGTCACCYAGCCAGGAATCTGTGTTCCCTGAGTATGAGACAGACACCAGCCAGACGTCGAAGCTGATCAGAAAATTTAAGGAGACGCCGTTTGTGCCCGTCGGTGAGTTTAAAGATGGGGAAGTGTGTTTGCACAATCAATGTGGTGAAYAACGTCACTGGTCACCTTTYTCCTGTGAACAGGARATTACTTAGAAATAACTTCCCCATAATATTTGCCCTACAAGGAAGAGGTAAATTGCTGAGGTCTGTCAAATAAAAAACTCAGAACCTACAAGTATAAGAAAAAAAAGCCAAACCAACAATCCCTAAAAGACTTTTTAGGTGAGGTTARCAAACATGTTTGGGTGATCCTGTCAGGTGGTTAAAGAATGCGTTGTGCAGCTGTTCTGGAACACAGTTCCTGGGAATTATGTGACCACTACAAAATGGCTTAAAAACTGTCAAAATACAAATGAAAATGATTTAAACTACAGCCTGTTTGGTTAATGTTTCACCTGTCTGCTGGCATCACTAGATTTAAAAGGCATTTTTTAATAGTTTTTATGTTACCCCAGCTTGAGGAAGTTGTTAGAGTTCTCACCTCTCTGCTGAGACCCCCAAAAAGCTCTGAGGAGRGAGCGGGGATCAGCTTTTGTGTGACATGAGACACGTTTTGATTTGCAGCCACCTTAAATGGAGAGCAGCGGGGTCAGTCAGGGTGAGCTGTTCCAAGTGTTTGCCAGCACATTTCCGTCACTGGTTCCGTGGTCACAGGACTTTGTCTCCACCTTGCTCAGAGTCCTGTGAACTCTGTGAGTTCCAGTTCCCCAAAGCAGATTGGCAGAATTCACTTTTGACCTGTGTCAGAGCTGGGTTGAAGGCCCTAAAATTCTTAATTGSTATTTAATGAAGGTGCCACGTGAATTAAGTGTTTACAGCTTCCTGCTGGCACTGGTAATGCTCTGGCTCAGGGAGACAAACTGCCTGTGTTCTGGTCATTAAAATACACACAGCACTTAAAACTTGGCAGCCACCTTTGAACTGTGTAAATAATCCTAAAAATGGAGTGAAATGGATTGAATTGGAAAAGTTTGTGCATTGCTGCTGTGCATTCTGTGAGAGCATCATTGTATAGTAGCTGGTAAAGCTGAGGCTCTTTGCTCCACTGAAGGACTATCAGTGAATTCTGGCCCTGGGAAAGAGACCTGGTGGAGCTTCCCTCAATAACATATGACTTGTCCGGTCCTCGTGGCACTTGCCAAATGTGACCACACCCAAACCAGCAACAGCAGCAGGCCAGTGGTTATGTTAGGGAGCATCCACACACTGAGAGTCTGAGCAGCAGCCAAGAGGGGGTCGTGAGTGTGTCCATCCAGGAAAGGGGTGCCCAGGTTCTGTCTGAAATCTATCTGTCAGTCACCTTAAGCTTCTCCTTTGGTATTTTAATGCTGGTAGGAATCTCTGGCTCTTCCTTGCACTGACCTGTGCATTGAATGAGGTGACTTGAGTGAAACCAGGAGATGGGCCAGGATTTACCACTACACAAAACCAGAGGGATTAGACCAGAACATTCTTGTTTCAGGATGAGAGAGAATGGCCTCAAGTTGTGCCAGGGGAGGTTTTGATTGGATATTAGGAAAAATTTCTTCAAGGAAAGTCTATCCAGTCATGGCAGAAGCTGTCCAGGGCAGTGGTGGAATCACCATCCCYRGTGRGATTGAAAAACTGTAGAGATGTGACACTTGGGGACATGGTTTAGTGGCAGCATTGGCACTTGTGGGGGAATGGTTGGACTCAATGATCTTAAGGGTCTTTTCCAACCTAAACAGTTCAGTGATTCCCAGGCTATTTCATTTAGGTGGGTCCCTGCACACATCCTGATGCCCTGGATCTCCACTCAGAAGGATGCTCTCCTTGCCTTGCAGGGATGGCTGGCTTTGCTGCTGTGGTTGCCTACGGGCTCTACAAGCTGAAGCACAGAGGTGACATGAAAATGTCCCTTCACCTGATCCACATGCGAGTGGCAGCCCAGGGCTTCGTTGTGGGAGCCCTTACSTGTGGTATGTATGGAATGGGATCTGTCCTTAGGGGTGGCAAACTCTGGAGAGCCTCTTGCATCTCTCCCAGTGGATAATGTAGTGTACATGGCATAGCCTCGGRGTGGAAGTATCCAGAACATTTATTTCAGGATGTCTGTGCTCCTWACTGGTGCTTGATCAGCCTTTCTGGAGTAATCTGATTTTATGTACTTAAGYATTTAATTTCAGAATAGCAGTTTTGATTATGTCTAGACATGGAATGTGAGGTTCTGCATCCCTGCATCTTAGAGGCAGAAAATAGAAAGCATTCATCTGACATTAATATTTCCTCTTGTAAATGTCCTGCTGTTTCTGAATTTAATGCATTGGAAGGTCTACAGCTTTTGTAGACCATGGTATTATATGTATTTATTTTTATATATATATATATATATATATATATATGTTGTATATATGTATTTTGAGGACTGGAATTGAGTCTCTGAATGTCCAGGGAAACTGTTGCACTGATCTGTACATCCCAGATCTCATGTAGGTATTGCAGCTGTGTATGTGTGTAATGTACATCCCATGAAACACTGTTTGTCCATACTGCATTCCCAGCAGGAACAAAAGAAAAGCTTGGTCTTGGCCACAAAATAAACTACAATTAGCTCAGGATCTGCATTCTTGATAGATGGTATATTTCCACACCTAGTTTCTTGGTATATGAAGAATTTTGTAGTGTTCATCACTGCTATTAAAAAAATTACAGCTGAAGAAGAAGGGAGACATTATTTCTCTTGCTGGGAATCTCTCTTACTGTTCAGATTTTTAAACCCATTTTTTTCTTATTTAACACAATTCTTTAGTTGTGCTTTTATTTCTGTCTTTCAGGCGTGCTGTATTCCATGTACAAGGAGTACATAGTGAAGCCCAAGGAATAGTGGGAAGCTGTGTGAAATCCCTGTCCTGGTGGTGGCCTGTGTACTGCAGCTCCAAACGTCCTATAGAGGGGTTCTTCAGGAAAAAAAATACATGGCATTAGAGAATTGTCCTATTTTGTGTATGGTACACTGTGCTGAACCTGGCAGCCTCAGAATGTGCACTGGGGGAGTGGGTATTGGGGTCTGCTTCTCTCTGATTGATGCCACCACATCCCAGTTTTTAGGGAGTCTAGTGGAGTGCAATCCCTTTATCTTCTTCAACTCAGTCCTAAAACCGGTGACTTCTTTTGCTGTGTGTCCCAAAACCACGATGTCTGAACTGGCTTCTGTTATCTATCCTCTGCCTCCAACTTTGTAATTTAGAAGCTTCCAGTAGCACTAAATGACTTCTAAAATATTGAGAGCTATATAAACATTATTTTCTTTTTATTTAAGGCATGAAATAAGTATGTTGTAGCTATTTAAATGTTATATTTATTCATTGTTAACGAAGACACAAGCTTCCTATTTTTGCTATATCAGACTCTTGGATTATAATATTTTGTAACTTTATTTACGGTGTTCTTCAGAGTAACATTTAAATGTAACATTTAAAATACATATTGTTGAAACGAAACCTTAATTTGGCGTTTTAATGTTTTTAAAGTGTATGAYCTAGCTGATTTCTGCAGTATTGTTCCCCATAGAAAATTTTAAAACATTTAAGTCCGAAAAGCCCCCCATCACCTTTGAGGTATTAAAACCTTTCTCTGTGAGTTATTTTATGTTTAAACCCCATGTACCTCTAACGGCAGTCATGAAAATAAAAGGCAATTTGTAAAAAAGCTGACATTCCATGGTGRCAGTGTCGGATGTTACAGATAGCACAAGGTACAAACTGCACCTGGCTGTGACCTGTGGTACACGACAGGGGGTGATTAAATACGAATAAAAGCGAGCAGTGGAGGTAACAACTGTTTGCCTATGGATTTGTTGGGGAGTACTCCCATCCCATTGCAGAGGGATGGCGGGAGCTGCTGTAGCTGAATAAAAATCACCTGAGGAGGGTGCAGCGCTCCTGCAAAGGGAATTCCCAGCCGCTGCTCTCCTCTATTCCCAGCCAGCATCACCCCGCTGTCCTTGGCTGTTCCCCCACGGATGGACATGGGGAGGGGCGCCCACGCCTTCTCCCGCTCCTCCCACCGCGGAGCGGGCAGAGGGAGCGGCTCCCTGTCCTGTGGGGCCGGCATTGGTGCGGGCATTGCGGGAACGGCGATCCGGGGATGGCGGGGACGGGAGGAGGAGGGGGAGCCATGATGGCGGCTGCGCTGAGGGGCCGGGCGCGCGCTGCCGTTGCCATGGGCACCGCGTCGGGCCGGGAGCGGGGCTGCACGGGGAACCGGGGCCGCTCCTCCGGCCCGCCGCTGCCCAGGAGGGAACGGGGACAGCCGGGGCCGCACCTCCGGC
>NW_026623367.1:317945-403766 GCF_030028575.1 Malurus melanocephalus
GCTTCGGGTAGGCCGCCAGGGGTGCGGGAAACGCGGGCAGGAGGTCCCGCTATGGGGATGGGAGGGGAACAGCGCGGCTCTGCCTGCCAGGACTTGGCAGGTCCTGGCAGGTCACAGGGCGAGGCAGGAGAATGACAATTGCAGTTAAAGGTTTGCAATTGTAATTTGTCAACGGAACCGCAAAAAAGTTCCGCCAGAAAATGAGCAAGAAATTCTTTCCGCTGAGGGAAAGGGCTGGCCAGAGAGAGTGCGGAGCCTCCTTCTCTGGAGACTTTGCCA
The DNA here is from genome assembly GCF_030028575.1 of Malurus melanocephalus. Taxonomy (NCBI): domain Eukaryota; kingdom Metazoa; phylum Chordata; class Aves; order Passeriformes; family Maluridae; genus Malurus; species Malurus melanocephalus. The sequence continues at coordinate 318,225 of NW_026623367.1, forward strand.
AGGCCCCTTCATGAGTTCCTGCTCCAGGTGACCCTGCCTTGGAGCCCTCCTGGTTSGAGCCAGCGATGGTTTAGATGAGACATTGCAGAATATTTCTTCATCCGGAGAGTGGCTGGGCAKTGGAACAGGCTGCCCAGGGAAGTGTTGGARTCACCATCCCTGGAAGTGTTCAAAAAACACGTGGATGTGGCACTTGGGGACACGGTTTGGTAGTGGCACTGGGATAATGGTTGGACTCAAAGATCTTAGAACGCTTTGCCATTGTAGCATYGTGTGATGGAGCAGCACCTTGAGTACTGTGCACGTTTCTGGCCTATAGACATGTAAATAAATAAATAAATAAAATAGTAAATTAATTAATCAGCACAGTGCAAATAGTAAACACAGTGCTGAGAAAAATGATAAAGATGATTTAAGGCCTGAAATAGCTACTCTACTAGGAATGCTAGGATATTTTCAGAACAGAGAYAACTACTGTTTGAAGAGGTTCTTGCTTATCTTTGCTATCTTTAAGGTCAGTGGCTAAATTTATCCAATTTAGAGAGGTCCAATGTAATTATAAATTTAGTTATCAACCCAAAGGTTACTGAAACCTGAAAGGCTGCCTAAATTTCATATACATTTTTCCTAAGTGAATGGACTCCTTATCTCTATAGGCTTTTTCCAAATCACAGAATCAACCTTAATCAATTAAAATTAATTTTCCAGCCCTAATGATTCAGTAATTCTTTGATGCCTCATACCAGAGCCCTGAGGGCCGTGCAGAGGCACCAGACTCTGCTCTTTGCACTTGTCAATCCTCAGTGCACCTTGTCCAGGTGAGTCTCTTCCCATAAGGTACACACAGGCACAAAGGGACACGCTGCATTTTGTTGCATTAATCAGGATAATTGGATTTCCTTCAGTGTGGGAAAGGGCCTGCATTAATTACTCAGTGCAGGGTGTGCCTTTGGAAGTATTTATGGATTGATWTGCCTAGATCAAAGGTGCTGTAGGGGTATTTTGCTGACAATCCATGTCACACAGAAGAAGGGGGCTGGAATATATCAGAAAACTGGTTGTCTTTTTTCATCCTCAGAAACTTTGAGTAGCTGCATTATTACATAATAATATGCTATATTTATATATATATATATATATTTATTTATATATATATAGATATAAAATGTATATATATGTATAATTGAATATATTTAATAATAAATATATTGTTATTTCATCATTTAATGTTATCACTCAGTGATTAGAAATCTGGAGTAAAGGTGTAAGCCACATTCTTGTCTTGCCCAAAGGAAGTGCAAGGAGAAAATAAGATTTTTCTTCCYATCAGTCCCCCGTTAACCCAAAAATGGGGGGATTTGCACCTTTCCTGAACATGGGCAGGGAGGCTGCATGGCCCCAAACAYTCCATGCTCCCTTCAGCCAGTGTCACGTGGCTGCCACATTTGCTTGGATTTGGCCTCAACCTGCTCCTCTCCTAAAATGTTTATTTAAACAGATCTGTTTAAGAACATTTTGAAATGTTGTTTTTTGAATTCTGGAGTGAAAAAGACCCGACAACTTTTTTTAAAGTCTGYTTAAAAGCCATTTATGGAAAAAGGCACTTGAAACAAGGCCGTGGGGCTGGAGAGGAGGAGAAGGAGGTGGTGGGAGACTGGACAGAGGTCAGGGAGGAAAAGCTGTGGAGCAGCTGCCAGAAGGGAATGTTTTCCAAAGCAGTGCTGATCTCTGCTCTCTGTCACTTTTTATTTTCCTCTTGTTACGCTTTTAGTGAACAATGGAGTCAGACRTGAAAGTGAATGAAGGTTTAAAAAGCCAGTTTAAGACTTATCAGGAGCAACAACGAAAGCGGCTGCAAAATGTGATRGCGAGGAAGAAGGAGAAGCAGAGCAGTCAGAAGGACACTGGCAGCTCAMGGGAGACCTTAAGAAGCCTGGATGATCTAAACCTGCTGAAAAGATCYTCTGTAAATGAAGATGGCAGAAAAAGGTAAAGGTGTGGCAGCACCATTCCTTCAGGAAATCACTGAAGTATTTGGCTTATGCTCTCATGAAACTCAATATTACTAAGGTGACAAGACATCTTCTGTCTTCACACTGCRCTTTCATTATCCTGAGGAGATTCTCCCTGTCCCTAATTATCCTCAGGGTGTGGTGCAGTGACCTTGTTATCAGTGTTTCACAAATGAAGAGYGCAATGACAGAGGGGGTTTAAGGTGACATGTACTATCATGACATTAGGGCAGCCAGGTACTATCTAGCAAAACCCAGCCTTTTGGGATGGATCYCTGACACCCTCTGAACTGTTAATTAGTTCCTGCCTAGCCTTAAGGAAGCAGTTTCCCTACATTAATAATTTCCAAAGATRGACAGAGGCAAAGCAGCTAATGAGAGCAAGCCAAAGGTCTGCAGTGGAGTAAAGTGCTCCCTGGGCTTTCTTTGCAATATATCCTGATCTAGTGGATCACAAGATTACCAAGACATTGGGCATCTTGGTATGGATCTCCCTTAATCTTGGTGTTTTTTGAAATGAGTACATTACTTACTGGAGCAGAGATTTGAAACCCCAGCTCAAATAATTTCTTCTCCTCCCAGGATATGGCCAGCYTTTCCTTCTGAGCTAATTAATACTTCTTTTCCTAACTAGAGCAGGTCTGAGATTGGATACACCCCAAAGATGTCTGCATTGCTGGCTGTTCAGGGATTTGCTCTGTGGTAGTGGTGAAACCAGGTGAAGAAATTCCTTTGCACACTGGTCCCTCACCAGAGCTGTCTGAATTGCCAAGGCAAGCTCCTGATCTGACCTSTACCAGCTGTCAACCCTTCAACATTTTGTCCTGATAATGTATAGAAGATTATGACGGACATCTGATTTTTWAAAAAAAATCTGCAAGGCTGATTCCCATGGATCAGATGTTTGTCTGGGAGAGGAGAGGAGTTTACTCCAGTGGCACAACATGTGCAGTGTGTAGAGTACAGGAAAGTCCCAGCAGTTCTCTGCTATTTAGASTTCAGTAGTTAAGGCCTGAGTAATCCCAGAGTTTTTATTTACCTCTGTTTGTGTGTCACTGGCTGCCAAAGGCCCCCATTTGACATGACAGGTGTAGCAGATTTATCTGCATTGTCCTTTGCTTGTGTGCATTCAGGGGAGCAGTGGTTGTGAGCATATCAAATCCAGGCAGGATTTGTTTCTGGAAGGGATTCACCAGGATGTGCTCTGCTGTATTCCCATGACAACACATCAGAGGATTGTTCAGGATCACAGGACTCCAYATGGCCTGCAGTGGCAGTGATTTCAGCTTGTCACTTGTTTATAGCAGCACTTGGAAAACATTCTCCTCTCAGAAGTCCTCCATCCTCTGAGCCTTGGGAATTCTTTTCTCCTTCCTCCCATCCTGCTCTCAAATCTTGTTTAGGCAATTGTTTAGCTGATATTTCTGCCTCTCTGTCATGTTCTCTCTCTAACTTTATTCACCCTTCCTTGTTTGGTGTATTCAAATATATTTAAGTGACTCYCCCCATCAACTGGAGAGTCTGTAACAAGAATTGGAAAAGACACAATTTGACAAAAGTTAAATTCCTTACTATTTTTCTGGCCTGAACAGGGCATGCAGGTTAGGAAAACACTTGAATTCCAGGCAGAGCCCTGCTGATAACCTTCACCTGCCTCTGATTCCTTGAACTACAGTGAAAAGGGCCACCTTTTGGAGCTTCTTTTAGCTGATTTTCTGGAGCTGARACACTTGGGTGGAACCTGCTACCTCTGTGACAGGGAGAGTCACTGTGGGATGGGGTGGGAAGTTCCTCAGGGGATACTCCAGCTCTGTGCAATTGCGGTTTCTATCCATCCTCCTTTAAGAGCTTTTTTTCTCAAGACTTGGACTCCAGCTCTGAGAAAGACTTCACTGATCAGGTGTGTTAAGAGCTTAGAATCTTTTTTTCATGGTAATCCCCCAACTGTTGAAAGTCTTTTGGTTCAAGTGTCTCTAATTGGATCTGAGTTTTGTTGCTCATTTCTCTGAGTGGTTCATGTGGGAATAACTCAGTTCTGCCTCTGCTCACATTGCTCCTTGCTTTCTTCTCCTTTGTAAACAGCTGCCTTTGATCTCCCTTTGATTTGCAGCATTAAACACAAGTGCATTTCTTAATTATGGATTGTGAATCCTCTCCTACACCGGCTGTGCTGTTTATGACATTGCTTTAAGGGGTCATTTATTCGACATGGGTACATGGAGGGTGCATTTAAAAACTCTCAGGTCCAGWGGGGGCTAAAAGCTTGCTAAACTTTGGAATAAAAAAAGATTGAGATGATTATTGAGATGCCTRACTTTGCGGTGGCTGTGTCTACATATACATACTGTAACAAATRTGCTTCATGCAAATCAAATCTCCAAAATGGAAACATTTATGGTTACCCTGTGGATAATAATCTGGGAGTCAATTCATCCAGCTGATTTAGGTGTCTGATGATATCTGAGATTCTGGAGGGTATCAGGAACTTCCACATGGGAATCATAGGGCACAGGACACCTTCATCTTCCACCAACAGCAGGTGGGCAGCCCAAATGACACCAAYAAAATCAATAATTGTATGGATTCCCAAGTTTGCTGAAGGATCCTGTGTCAGGGAGCTCAGATAATTCTGAATTCCCATGATTTAATTGAGCCCCTGAGGCCACAGCTCCTGGATTTTATATTTGGAGGACCCATCACGTAAGAACAGCAAAGAGATTAAAGTTATTAATTCTCTGGATGTCTTAGAGAGATGAAGCCTTTAAATGTACTGAAGAATAGGAGAAGCAAGGCTATTTCTTCCCATTSATAGGGCTTTTTTTGAGATTCTCTATTCCTAAATGAATTCCAAAAGGCACCATTAACAATACAAACTGATGCCAGTCCATGCTCATGGGGTTCCCAGAGAATCAGCTGAGGCCACAGGAAATCAGTCTTTTATGAATTGCTCTAAAACATTCATTTTTAAAGGAMCCCAGGGGCAGCTTTGTAGCCGATGCTCTGTTGGCTTCTCTTGGCTTTGTCAAGTGCAGAAAATAAATCCTGAATGTCCCACATGCTGAATGCTGCCTGATTCCCTCTGAAGAACCAGGTAAGACTGAGTGAGGTGACACTATCTGGTAACCTCAAGAGCACCGAAAATACACCTGTTCTGTAGTGTTTTGCCCCAGACAGCTCAAAAAAGTGCAGATTTATTTTAAAGTAGTTACCTGAATAGATCAAATAATCAGCTCGTGTTCTTATTTGCAGTTTAGGTTTTTATGCTGCTTAATTCAGTAAGCTCAGTCCTGGTAACCTCATCCCATCTATCATGCAGCTGTTTTGATTTGATTTCTAGGAGCACCTATTTGTACATTATTTGCCATTATGGTTTATTTTTTTCCACAGTTTTCTTGAGGCTGAAAATGAGCAGCTGCAGAATCAGCTCCGAGAGGTCCGGGATGAGAACTGYAGGCTCTACAAACTGGTGTCAGAGAAAGATTTTGAAATCAAGCAGCTCCAGAAAAGCGTGCAGGAGGACAGGTTGGCTCTGTCGGGTAAACRMAGCARCTTTGTATTCTCACCATGTTGGTTYGCTTGATGCTGATGACAGAAAAACGTCCCTGAAAAGAATGGTGCTCTTKTAGGATGCACAGTGATCTCTGTTCCTCACAGATCTGTAAACTTGTTATTATTGACACAGAAACATCTTTCATAGAAATTGTATTTTGGAAAACCTCTCGTTCATGTCAAAGAGCTGTGCTGCAGCTTTCTCTGCTATGTAGAGTTAAATTCCTTATTCAGGCTCCTTTTTTTTTCTGCCTGAATAGGGCACAGGCAGGATGCTGGATGAATGCAAAATTCAGCTTCTAAAGTGATTTCAGTGTCCTCAGAGCACTGAGCTGTGCAGGCTGCACCTCCTCCACTGGGTGCCACTGTTGGTCAGGACAGAAGTGAGGAGCAGGCTTGAGARAAAGGGGAAACCAGCCACAAAGAGAATTAAATAACATTAAATTACACCTTAATTCTTAAAAACCAGCWGTAGTTTGTCTGTAGGAGAGGGGATGAGCTCTTCCTGGTCAGGACCAGGAGCCAGATGTGCTGTTGCAGCTCCTCTGGCTGATACCAACCCCTTGTCTCTGTTTTCTCTGTCTGCAATTTGTGGCAATCCCCACATTGCTTGGGAATGRAAAGCTTTGGTTGAGTGTGTGCAGTGCATTTGAAAACCATCAATTTAACATGGAAAACCCAGCCTGGCTTTGGTAAATTTAGTATTTACTGTGGTCCTCAGCAGCCGTTTATCCTCAAAACTGAGGTAAAAGTAACTCCTAGGTGGGAGGGCAAACACAACCACATGAAGGAGTAAAAAGACTGGAAATGCTTTTAAAAATAATAAATTTGTTTTAAATGCTTTTTTAAAAGCATTTTAAATGCTTTTGAAATATATGCTTTTAAAGCAATACATTTATATTTTCCACAAGGTTTTTAAACAGTGGTATAGAATCACATTCTGTTCTCAGCTGTATTCTGTGCAGCCCCTTTAATGTCTCTGGGGTTCTACTGGATCAGCATCCCCTTGTGAGTGATCTGCCACCCCAGTTCTTGAATATCATAGAAATGTCATTACTGCAGGGCACTGAAGGAGGATGAAAGAGTTAAGAGGAATGACAGCAGCCAAGTTCAGTCTTCACACCCCACCAAGGGTTTGTTGTTGCAGGCTCATGTTCATTGCTGAGCTGGAGGTTTCTGTGGACATTGTTTGCCATGACATTGATTTTGACGTTGTACAAGAGCTTTCCTTCACCTGGGTGATGTTAACCAGAGCCAAGTGACACAGCAGCCACACCTGGGGTTTGCTTTGTTCATGGCACTAATCAAACCCTCCCTGATGAGGGAGCCAGTGACATGGCTGTTTAAAAGAGTAATTAAAAGAGTCGTACAGTAAAGCTCCCTGTATAATCCCCAGGGAGTTATAAATAGGTACAATGAAATTTCCTGGACCTTGTCCAGGACCCRACTGTAATATTGTGCCTGACCTTTGAGACGTCTAGAAATGTTCACACCTCTGTTCCAGCAACTCCTCCAGTAGTAAACAACCAGGCAAAGCAGAGTGTTGTCTTTTTCTGTGATGTGCCAAATAATACTGTTCCTAACTGTCCTACCCAGCAGCGAGCCGGAAACACCTCTGCCCTCTCTGGGTAATAATGTTGCTACATCCACTGCTGTGGCCTTGTGACATGTGGCTGTTGCTAAAGTGTGAAGTGTGGCCATGGTGAGCTGCTGAATCAAAGGACCAACCCATGCAGCTGGCACCTCTGACATCTCTTCCCTCACTTGTTCATTTAAGTGCCTGGCACAGCTCTGAGAGGAAYGGATGGGACAATAAAAGTACATTGTGACAGAGAACAAAAGCATCATCTGTTCTGAATCCTGCCTGTAAGATGTRTCCTCTGCTTTTATGTGTTCTTTGCAGGGGTGTCTGGCTTAGCTGGAGATGTGGCAGCCACTAAAATAGTTGAGTTGGCCAAAAAGAACCGTGAGATGACTGCTGAGGCTGAGAGTGAGAAAGCCAGAGTGAAGCAACTGAATCACAGAATCAAGGAGCTGGAGAGAGAAGTGAGGCGTTTTTCTTGTTCTCTTTTTGCATYCTAAAACATGGAAATCCAGCCTTTGGGCTAGAAAATGGATTTGATTCATGTTCCCATGTTGAATTTGCACTTAAATCCRTGTTTGCTTTGGGATGTGGTCATTTCTGTCCGTGGTGTGTGCCCTCAGCTGTTTCCCCTCTGCAGACAGGAGGAGCTAGGAAAGGATGTCCCCCAGGTCATAATGAACCAAGGATTTATTAAACAGCATTAGGGATGTCCACTTGTAGAAGCACAGACACTTTTCTACCAGTCTGGTAATGATATTTTTCTGATTTTTTTTTTTTTTGTGAGGAGGAGAAAATTTCATTCCTATATGTTTTACATTCCCACCTCATTTAATACTGGTCAGTAATTAGTTCTTTGTTCTTCTAGGCTGTTGTCATCACCATAAGGAAAGCTGTTTTCTGGAATAAGTACTTACAGAACTGAGACAACACCAAATTATATCACATAAGACTGCAGTTCTTCAGTCMGGCAGATTAATTTTTCTGGTTTACTGTGACTTTTTGAAAAGTGCCAACCTTTCACAGAAGTAATTTTACTCAGGTTGCTGCTGAATTGAAAATGAGGTGTCCTGATGTCAATGTTTGCTTTGTCCTTTGGCTACTGCTCCTCTTCCTTGCACAATATTGGTGATTTTTTTAAAAATAATTTTTAWTTTTTYCCCTGAACTTTGCTTTCTTAGAAGACACCAGTTAAATGAATCGATAATGCTGACAAGTGCATTTTGACTCAATCTTTCACCATCACTTATTATCATGAGCCATGCATCTACCTGAGTTGTACCCCAGCTGCCTGAAAGATCAAGAAGTCACAGATTAAATCAAATTTTGGAGAACTGCTGCATAAATCCACAATKTTCTGGTCAGAGGGGTCTTGTCAARCAGTTGGCAGGTTGRCAAAGARGTATCAGGTGTAGTTTGGAACCTATAAAATCACACAGGTAGTGGAGCAATTCATGAATAATTTAAGAAAAAAAAATCAACTTGATTCTACTCCCTTACTGCAGAAGTGTTATGACCATTATTCAAAGAGAAACTTGAAATATTCTAGATTTTGACCCAATGAGAATGGACCACAGCCATTTCAGGACAAAAGATGAAGATGTGTAAAATTCAAACAATATTTGACACTAGGAGGTATCTATCAAAATTATTGAGTGGTAGATAGCAAACACTTATTTTGTAAATGTATAGCTTTTTGCTTGCATGAAAACTGAAAAATCTGTAAATCATAAGTATTTTAACACRATTATGTTCCCCCAAAGACAATGGAAGGTCTGGCCACTGAGCAATCACTTGGCAAAGGGTGGTCCATGTAAGCAAAGGGATATTTGCAGAAAAATTCCTCAGAACCTGGGCCAGCAGCTGCCACCTCCAACTGAAATTCCTCATTCTCAGTCCATTTACAACAAAACTGCATGAACTGGGTAGAAAGAGTGGCCCTAACCCATGAAATTAGAGCTGGCCCTGAGTTACATTTTTTCCCCCAGATGCCCCTTTAATGAAGGAGCTCTTCCTTAGAGCTTTCTTTAATTCAGGCAAATAATCAAGATTTTCCACCCACCTCAAAGAATGAAGTCCCAAGCCTTTAAAGCAAGACTTTCTGGTCTTCCCAGCCCCAAATTCCTGTACTCCCATCCATTTCAAAGTCTTTTGAACAGCAACACAGGGCATGATTCAGAGCCATTGAGATGGTATGTCTGTCTTCCTTTGCTGTGCGAAGCAAGAGGAGACAGTTTTTCTCTTCATGGGTTAAAAAATGCTACTTTAGAGTTGCCAGATAAAGAAAAAGAGCCTTAACACCATTAAAACTCATTTTTAGGGAATCAGGTAGTCACTTTTCCTTTTATATTCCTCTAGTGAGTAGACTATTTGCTTTTCATGAAATATCCTGGGCTGGACAGGATTTACATTTGTGTACATAAACATTAATTTTAGGTACTTTTGGTGATAAAATGCCTCAGGGGTCTCCATACTTTCCATCTGATCCCATCTCAGCAAGTCAGAGATATCTTCTGAAGTTATTCCTCAGTAAAATAACACATGATTTTTTGGGAAGAAAAAAAAAGTTGCTTTCCTACTGATTGTGTTTAAAAACAAGAGAAAATTAAGGTTGGGGTTTTTTTTTCCAAGTAAATAAACATCCAAATTGTACTTTTTTGCTAATTAATACTCCTTGGAGGGATGCTATTCTCTGTAACCATTCCACAGTAACAGTGGGGTTCTTTTCCAGCTACAGGCAGCCACAGACAAAATCCATTCCCTYGGTGGTGATACTGCAGGAATCAAGGAATCAACTCTGAAAATGCTGGAAGGAAACTTGGTAGGAATTTTAATTGAAATGAGGAAATCAGGAGCTGATACTCAGCTCTCTCTTTTGTGCAGTCCTTTCCTTATGACAAGGATAATTGTCATTAATTTTGGGACCACATTCCTGTGTACCTCCTCTATACCCCAAAAATTAGTTTTGGAAAAAAAAAAAAAATCTGTGGTCCTGATGGAATCTAATCGCTTCAGTTTCTTTCCCCTGAGGATTCTGTTCTCACTAAGCACATTTTTCTCCTCAAAGGCTGAGAGCCCAGAGGTGAAAGCATTGCAGGAAAAATTRAATGCAGCCAACCTAAAAGTGACGGAATATCGGAACCAGCTCCAGTCTGTGAAACAGGAACTGAAGATGACTCAGAAGGTACCACTGCAGGACACAGTCTGGGGCTGGGATCCCTGCTAGAGGTTCTTGGGAAATTGGGAAGCTTTTGGCCTTTGATTAGCCCCCATGAACTATTCCAGTGRAGCAGGGAGGTAAGGAAGACACGAAATTGGAATTGTGCCCATGGGGTTCTCATGCTCTGCCCCCACTGTTTCCACTATTCCCACTGCTATAATGGGCACAGATCCTTTAAAATTTTAAAATCCCAGATCAGCAGAACTGTTTGTGACATACATCCAGGTTCATTCCTCCTTTCCCATCCATTTAATTATATATTTACTTTTAATGTAGGTTTCAGTCCCMTGGGAATCAATAGGATTAAAGGTTGTGCTTGAACTAAAGCATTTGTTTAAAGAGTTTGTTGGAGTGACATCCAGAATAACCTTTTCCTCTGATTCATGATGGATTTAAGTGTTCCTATGTGCTCTTATTCCCTTGGTTTCTCTACTTTGTGTAGGAGACCTGCAATGCAGATCAGACTAGAGAATATGGTCCTAAAAATAGAATTCTGCTGACCTCTTTATAAATAATTTAAATGCTCTTCATACTAAGTTTAGCTGTGTCAGAATTGTGCAAGGGAGATTGGCTCAATCATTGGTGTGTATGAAGACAATATCTCTACTTTTCCTGGTTAGTTATGGTTAAACATACATTCTATCAAAAATAATTGTGTATATTGAAGACTGCTTGTGTTCCCTGTTAGAGAGAGCTTCTTTTCCTCCCCTCTCCCCAACACATTTATTTAAGCTTTATTGTTGATGTTAATCCCTTTTTCCCAGCTTTTAGCCAATGAAGTTGGGGAAGATGTGAATATCCAAAGTCTCTTGACCAATTCTGGCAGCTGGCGTGGACGGGCTCAGCAAATTCTTATTCTCCAAAGCAAGGTGAGTTATAACCCTGCATGGGGCCATTTCAGCTGGAATTCTCTTTCTAAGTATRACTATCACCTCAATTTAAGGTAAAGCTCCTGTTAGTTCTTCATTAATTCTTAACATCTCTGTGTTGACGTGTGCAGACCATGTTAATTACCCTGTTGCAGCCGTGCAAGCTTTGGTGTTTCAGCTGGGAATCTTTCACATCTGTGTCAAAGGAAGGAGTTCAGTGACCTTGGAGAGCTGTGGCAGCCTAGTTCAAGTCCCAGGGTGTTTTGAAGGTGCCTCTCTCCACTGAGAACAGAARGAGCTCTGTCAGTGTCTGTGCTCTGACTTAGACACCTTTGTTCAGTGCTTGGAGTCAGATGGGAAGAATTGAGGCCAGATAAGATTTTCAAGTTCTTCCCTCGGGAGCCCCAGTAAAGTCTTTAACTCTTGAGTCTTCTGAAGGGCAGAGTTTAGCTGAAATGTCAGCAGGAGGCAGGGAGGCAGTTTTGTCTGCATCTAAATAAAACTTCTCTCAGGCAATTTGACATGTAATTTTCCTATTTTTCTGCTGTTCAATTGTTTAATTGTATGCCATCAAACTGTGATTTTTTTGCACTCCTGTTGATTGGGATTGTTAACCCCTGCTTTCCCTTAAGCAAATTCCTTTTCCTTCTGGTATACCCCCTGCCTGGGATKCATGTGAACACTGTGCCTACTGTTCTCTGCTGTAATGGAGAGATTTCTCCTTGAGCCACACTCCTCAGGCCCCTTCTGTACTCTGTGGGAGTCTTATAAATCCAGTCACTGCACCAAAAGTGAGGCAGGTTCTTCCAAAGCAGGGCAGAGAGCTGAGCTGAGGCAGTGCCCCATTTCTTCTATTGACAGAAAGCAGCCTGCAGTGAGAAGTTGACAAGCTGAGTTCACTTGGCTTCACACAGCAGCAATTCCAGTGCTCTGGAGTTTGTGCCTGGTCTCCACATTTGGCTCCACTGAGGCACAGATCTCCCATGTTTGGATCTCCCATAGGTCTGGTGTCAGATCTCCTTCCTGCACAGATGCCCTAAAATCTGCATGTTTATTAGCAGCTAAATTGACATTTRGAAGACCAGACACTGCTCTGTGTTAGTTAACCATGACAATATCAAGGAATTATCTGAACTGCCTTTGGCTGTGTCCTCGTTGGTGCTGGACCACTGTGCCCCTGGTAAAACTCTGGGTGAATTGTCATTTTTSTGCCATAGGTTCGAGAGCTGGAGCATAAGTTGAGTCAAAACAAGCTCAGAGCTTCACTGCTTGACATGGATGAGGAATTGGTGGGATTTGCTGATCCAAGGAAGTTGTCAGTCCAAGAGAAGAACTTGTTGAAGATTCGAAACTTGGAAAAAGAAAAGAAAGAATCTTTGGAGGTAAAATCTTGTGAACTGTCAGAGTCCTGTTTGGGTGTGGAGAAGTGTGTAATGACTTGTCCTGCCTTCAGGGTGTGTTACACCCTTCCAAAAAACCATTTCACAAACCCCSACCTGATCTGCTGCAGGAAGCTCTGCCCCACTTCACAGCCCAACCCTGCTACAGCTGCATCCAAAATCCATAGTATCCCTCTCACCCCTTGGCCCCTTGACCATTCTTCATTCCAAACACAGACATCCCCTCCCACGTCCTGTGACTGTAGGGCTCTGGGCTTCTCCATTTGAACAGAATAATGGAGAACCAGAATCCAGAACAGTGGACAATCATTCTGGTCCCCCTGGATTTCTGAGCAGACAGACCCTTTTTGGACACAGGCAAGCAGGCAGCAAGTAGCATTTATAATTTCTGCTTCCTTAGGAATAATACAGTATGCCAGTCCCATTTTTTAGATTCTACCAGGTTATGTGTGATTCTTTTTGCTCACCACAGCACCTGGGGCTTGGTGATGTTATAGCTTTCATTTCATTTTGCACCACTGCAGAAACTCGCCAGGGAACACAACACTCTCCAAAAAAGCCACGAGGATTTGAAAACAAAACTCGATGCCTCAAAAGCCAGGAACACAATGCTGTGTGGAGAAGTGAAGATGCTGAAGGGACAGATTGCAACCTTGCTGGAGAAAGGGAAACACGATGATGAGCTCATAGATGCCTTGCTGGTACAGTCTGTGTCTGTTGGTCCCAGCCCCTGCAGAACAGCCCTCTTTCTGTAGGTGATAAAACGCGATGTCATTTCATGGCACGCACAGCCTTAGGCTATGCAGGAGCCTGATGAGTCCCACTGTGACAGCCAGAGGTTTCCTTGTCAGCTGGAGTCCTCCTGCAGTTTGGATCAGGCCATGTAAAGGCTGTGAGAGAGCACCAGGTGTGACACTTGCAGTCAAATGGCCCTGAGCTGCAGGGACTGGAAGAAACATTTTGCAGAAGGATTGAAATAGTTAGAGGAAGTGCTTCAGTCCTGACCCAAGGAGCTGGCCTTTATTCTTTGTTCTACTTTCAGCTCCACTGGTAGATTTTTTTTTCCCTTAAAATGCCTGCAGTCTTGCAGGAATTCTTTTGTTTGTAACAAAACTTCAATTTATTTTGTTGCACAGCCCAAAACACACAATCTGAACCATGAGTACTAAACCATGAACTTGCAGGAGCTGGAGCTGAGAGTATTTGGCCTCTTTAAGCCCAAGAGTTTTAGCAGAGACTCAAGATGCTGAGGAAGAAATACATGGCKACTGTCATGGTCCTGCCATGATTCTAAATAACTTTCCTCAATTAAAATAGCAAATATAGTAGAGAATATGCCAGCTCTTAGTAGGGTTGATTCTGTTTTTCCTGATCCAGCTCCTCACTGGTTTCCAATCACTCAGATTTCCTTGCTGCTCTAGTAGGTTTTAGCTAAGCTGGCATTCACCCTTCTCACACCAAGCCCTGTGGGGAACATGGGTGCTGACCAGCAGATTAGGGGAGCCAAAGGACATTTCTCACTTTTCCTGAGTATTCCTATTAAAATTATTACAGAAAGATGCAAGTATATTTGGGAAGGAATGGTTAATCTGTTTTATCCTTTCTATCACAGAGGCACTTTACTCACAGGTTGTTGGCCTGACAGAACAAACTGCCTGACAGGTATTAGATTTGTCAGTGTGGAAAAAACCTCCAAAACCCACTGGCGAAGCAGCCTGGCCTCATATCTGTCACCCCATAGCACTCTCAGCTTTTAATATCCCTATCCCACAATCTGATCATGTTCTAATTCCACAAAAAGCACATTGAAATCTCGAGTTTCATTCAGTTTATGAAAAAGCCACTTCTTTGTCTAAGGCCAGCCTTTCATGATCTGTGTTCTGCTACACTGAGCTGCAGAGCTGGCAGCAAATTGAATCTGACCATTGCTCGGGTCAACAAAACAAATCAAATTCCCAAAGTGGCACCAGTGAGTGACACCAGTGTGCTCCCACCAAGGAACAGGCTTGGCAGGGCAGGGGCTTGCCCTACCACTCCTAAATGGATATTTGTCTTGGAGGGTGGAAATAATCATTGTGTACAAAATAAAGATTTCACCCGTTTCTATTTTACCAGAGCCAGCAGAAGCAAATGCAGGAGATCTTAAAGGGCCTGAGCCAGAAGGAGGATCAGAACAAGGAGTCCCGGCAGATGATGGGGCAGCACTTGAATGAGGAGGTTCAGAAACAAAACTCCCTGATAGAGCAGCTCAGGGAGCTGGTGGCTGACCGAGAAACAAAGGTTAAAAGGCTGGAGGAGAAGATTGGGCAGCTCACACTTCAGGTAGGCAGAACAAATTAATTAGAAGAGCACCCTTGGTAATCATTTTAGGTGTGCTCTTCCACTTCCTTGTTATCTGAGATGGCTGCTGCCTCAGACAGTAATCCCTGTCCTACTGACAGTCTCTGCTGATGGAATGATAAAGCAGGAATTCTCTTTTGTAGCTCCTCAGTTCCTTTGTGCATAACTTCAGGCTGTTTAAGCAGCAGAAACCACAGAAATACCAATGACACCCGCACATGGCCCCATGTCAGGACTGTCCCTGACTGACAGCAGGACTTGGGGCTGCACTGGGGATTCAGTGCTCAGCATCCTTGGCTGCTGGAAGGAGGAAGCAACCAAATGTGTCAGACCAACATCAGCAAGTACCCAGTTACTGCTGTCTGACAGTCAGGATTTGTTAAAAGTGTTTAGTTATCCCATTTCCATTGATCCAAACCCTTCCTGGGGTTATGGTGAGGTTGTGAATGTGCCACATACCTCAGGAATGGGGGCTGGGGCACTGAACAGGATAAAACCTGGGTTAGGGACACAAACCAGCTGTGCTGGCAGTGATGGTGCTGCACTGTGTATTCTCTAGTGCACCCTGATTTCATATAATCTGCTCTTTTTACTGACTTCTGATTTGTTTTCATCCTGCAATGGGTAGAAATGGAAGCAAAGCTTCTGAGGAGGTGCAGTAAATCCAAAGTTCTGGCCTGCTTGTAGTAATAATCATAAGCTGTTGGTTTGGCATTGCTGCAGCTGCTTTCCTCTGAACTGTGTAATTGGCTTTGTAACCTGCTCCACTATTAGCAGAAGAAATTTGCCCACACATGGGACGGGTCAGGAGCTGCTTATCCACCACCCTCCGGGCATGCAGGAGCACCTCTGGGATCAGGCAGCAGCAAGGCTGGAAAGACAGAATTTGCCCGGTAAGAAAACCAGAATGTCAATATTTCAAGCTGTTTGAGTAATCCAGGAGCCTGGTTTTCCCAGGGAGTTTCATCAAACCACAAGTGCCTTGTGCCAACAGCTGTGGCAGCCTGTTTGCAGTTTATGGGAATCTCTAATCACATTATCTCTTGGACTTTTGTCCTGGAGCAGAGAAGGATGTGCAGACTTGCAGGCATGACTAGATTTGGCATGATCATAGCGCAGCTATTTCTTCTCCTGCAGCTCAGATAATGTTTATGTGGTCAGCTTAAGTGCCTGGGAGYCTTTTCCCTTATGAGACACAGAGCTTCTAATGAGCAGGCTGGGGAATTAATACAAAATGCCATTTTAGGGGAGCACTAAATCAATGGTGCATTATTTAAATCAATAAATACTCTTTGAGTAGGATTTACATGCAGAAATGTTGAAAACCCRCCACATCATTTGTTCTTAACAAACACCCTTTTTAAAGCCTCGCTGAGGACTGTGTAAATTACACTAATCTTAGAGAAGCGATAAATCTGATTTTTGTTTACAGTGATATGACTCTTGGTCACTCTGGCTGTGTAAAGGGGCCGTGGTACTACAGCAAGTTATAGCCTTTTCTGTATAAGTGCTCCTGGTTTTCTTGCTAATTGACAATGAGGATTTGAGACTGTTCTTACGGGGAAGGAGGAAATTTTTCATCCCGTCAAAGTTGCAACTGATCCCTTCTGTGTAACTTCCTACCTCGTTATTTAGAAACCAAATTTGTCTTTAAAATCAGCTGAATATCCCTGACTCTAAGTGGAACATCACTGTAAAATTTAAGAAGAATTATGCTTTTGAGTTAAAGTTAAACCATCCTTAATTTGAAAATTTCTGCACCCTTCTGACTGCTTTTATTCTCCCCTTTTTAACTTTGCAGAAGTTGTTGTGCTCTCGTGGAACAAACCTATATTTTATCCTTTTTTTTTTTTAACCTCACGTGTCTGCTGATGGTAAGCAGGAACTAAACTGGGTAATGGCTTTGTAGAAACCACTAAGTGCAGTGCATAAATTATTGCTCGTGCAGAGGGCCAGGGGCTGTGTCTTGGAAAGAGCTGACGTGTCAGGTGGGCGATGAATGATCCTGAAAACTCTGAGAGCTGTTAATGACTTGGTCAGCAAGGCTCACTCCTTCCATTAACTTTAATATGCTGATGAACTCTGGATTCTGTTTCTCTGTAGTGAATCATCTTTTCAGATCAGAAAAGGTGAAATGAAACCTGCTGGGAATAGGTGCTAAACCCCTTAGGGATGGCAGAGTAAAAATCTGCATTTTTAGGCTTGGCCAAGGCTGTCAGTATCAACTTTAATTTGATTTTAGGATTAACCACTCCTTGCCTAGAAGGCAGCACTGTTTCTCCCACAAGATTAGGGCTTTATCCTTTTGTTAGCTACAGCCTAAAGAAATGTGGGGTTAATCTGCAGGGACTTGCCTTTGGGCAGCTGAGCTCCTATTGAGGAAACAAGCACTCAAATGGGATGTCCCAAACACACACACCCCACAATGGGATGTCCCAAACACACATACATCGAAATGGGGTGTCCCAAACACACACAGACACTAAAACTGATGTCCCAAACACACATACACTGAAATGGGATGTCCCAAACAGACACTGAAATGGGATGTCCCAAACACACACACACACCAAAATGGGATGACCCAAACACACCCCAAAATGGGATGTCCCAAACACACACACACACTCAGATGAGATGTCCCAAACACACACACTAAAACTGATGTCCTAAACACACATATAATTATGCATAAAACTCATCCAGGCTGCAAGTGACACTCCAGATACTCATCTGGCTCCTCCCCTTACAGCAGTGAACCTGACAGATCTTCCTGAGGGTTTTCACAAAACAGATTTCAGAAAACGGTGTAAAATATTTTTTAAAGGGCATTTGGAGGTACAAGTTGTGTACCTTGTTGCAGAGCATGGGTTCACTTTGTTATGAAAATCTGTGACATTCAAACACCACCAAACTGCACAGAGAGCTGGGCTGGTCTYTCCCAGTGCTGGCTGAAGGCGTGAGGTGAGGGAGCTCTTCCCTACAAAACACAGACATTGGGAAAGGACTGGAATTCTGGGAAGTGTGGGGCCCCTAACAAAGCTTTGCTCCCCTCAGCACCGTGTCCAGGATGGGCCACACGCTCGTGGAGTCGGCACCCACGGAGCCTTTCTTCCTCAGGGATAACATCCCACCTGGAAGGTGGGTATGGAAATCTCATTACCAGCAAGGAAGGTGCTGGAAATCCTTGTCCTGCCTTCCTTGTTTCTGTAATGAAAGCTTCTTGTGCCRTCCTTCCTACCTGAAGCTGCCCAAGAGGTCTAACATCTTATTTCTCTCTTAATTTTGTAATTGATTGCTTGTTTGACACTGATTTTTCCCCCCACTTTTCCTCCCAACCACCAATATTTCTCCTGCTTTTTTTTCTTCTAAAGGAGATCTTCTTGAATGCAGAGAGGTYAGAGAAGTAATGAAGTACATAATAATGGGATACATGGGAAAACTGCCCCTTCCTTTCATCACATATTGGACATGAGAAGAGGCATTGTGCAAGTGCTGCCTGAAGCCTTTCAGAGGGAGAAAATCAATAGCAGGGCATTTAATAGTTTAGTGTAGCACTTGGGAGATAGAATGTTCTTTTACTTTGGCAGTAGCAGTGGGAGGAGAGTCAGCGATAATGAATTGATCAAAGGTGGAAGTTTGTTTTCAGGGGTGATGGGGAGGGGAAGCAGCCTGGAAATGGCTTTCTAATGAAATTCTCTCTGACTTTATATCCAAATATTTCTGTTCTATTTATTGCAGTCTCAATATTGGTGCTGGGGGGAGGTAGTGAGCTTGGCTCTGCATTCTGCCTTCACCTTCAGACAAGTGTGTTTGAAATGTTGCTCGAATCCTGTCTTTGTTTCATTTCTTTCCTTTAAGAAGTGAGAAATAGTCTCTGTGTGCTTGTGCTTTTCTCAGCTCCAGTGGCAAGGGCGGCTCGGGCTGGGAAGTGCTGCAGACACAGATCACAGAGCACAGGGCTCTGTGCCAGGCTGCTGAAGTGGAGAGGAAAAAGCTCCTGGAAATGGTGTCTGTGCTGCATAAAAGGTACAGCCTCATCCCACCAGCATCCTTTGTGGGGTGCTGGGATCAGGGAACACTTCACAGAGTCTGGGATGTGCACTACAGTACAGCACACGCTGTGATCCTTGCCTTAAATAGGGGCTTTTCAATTTTTTTCTGCTCAATTTCCCTGCCTGGCTGATGATTCATTCTTTTTATTATTCTTTTAGAACAAAGGGCAGAAAAAAAATGGAGCCATCTTCCAGCTTGCTGCACCTAGATAAAACCAGAATTCCTGTATTTATATATGCATGGCCTTATTTAGGCAGCAGCATTATTCATCAGTAGTAAATACTGTAATTATAGTTATAATATTCTGTTCCAAAGCTCTTCACATTCATTTTAAGTTTTACTGTATCCTTTTCTAAATGAATTTAATCTGGTTTAACTGATTTTTTTTTTAATTTTCTTTGCTATGATTCAGTTCCATATAAGATGATGTTAAAAACCAGCTATGTTTTAGAAGGGAAGGAAAGCAAAGTAATTTTTTTTACACCCTTCAGCTACTGTTTTTTTTTCCCAGCATGTGTTACTTGATTCCCAACTCTGTATTCCAATATTGGAAGTATAATTTCATCTGGTGCTTGTCAATACAATAAGCACTGTTCGCTTACTTGCTTTATTTTCCTGTAGTTATCATTCTCACTTGTATAACTTTTGTCCTGCATGATTAATCACAGTCAGAAAAATACATATTTTTATTTCTTTAGAGCTGTGGAAAAGATGCTTTTAAAGCTAAATTCTGAAAATACATACTGGGAAAAATCTTTTTCATGTTTGTAAGCCTGGTGACTTTAATAGAGCTRTGCAATCAGATGAGGAGGGGGCTGTGAGTGGTAACTGAAGTGTGGCCACCACCAAGATGGGATAATGAAAAACAGAGTCAATGAAATGCACAGTTGCTTGTAAAATGTGCCATAAACTGATGATTCAGCAGCCCCACAGTTATCACACATTTATCAAGCAGGTAACATAAATTTTGTGAGACTCTGTGCAATAACTCTTGCAAGACTCAGGGTAATATAGCACCAGTCAGATTTCAATGTGAATATATGTTAAAAAATTCAGGTTTTCCTCCTCCTCCCTCCCCTGCTGGGGTGTAACAAAGCTCGGGTAACAGAGATAATGCTTAAATCAAGAGAAGAGCGCTGGGAATTGCTACAAGTGGGATTTTTCTACAGCATTTTAGTTTAAATKAATCCTCCTGGCAGAAGATTCCATAAAAAAACCCTGCAATCTTGCCATTTTACCTCCACATTTTGTCTAATGTGAATGCCAGAGGAACACCAGGTCAAATGAAAGTTTAGTGAATGCAGAACCMCTGAGAGGACTAAAATGTCTCAGAGCACTTCACCAGCCTGGGAATTCATTGGCACAGGAGGTCGAGCCTTGCCTGTAGCTACATTTTTAAGACAGTGATATAATTTCATTATAGTTGTAATATTTTTTCTTTTAGTTATGTCACAAGGAGGAAAATAAACTAATCAAGTCTCTTGATTCAGAGAGTAATCAGCTTCCACCCGTGGGGTCAGGAGGAAAATTCTCTYATTCAGTCCAATACAGTGAGTCAGTTTGGGTTTTTTTTAGCTTTAAACTCCTTGAAATCATTTGGTATCAGTCACTGCCCCACTGACAGCATCTGTGGGTGCACATCAGATTTTTGTAGGTAATTTTCTGAGATGTTATGCAGGATGGAGAGAGGCAATTTGCTCTTTTGTGCTGTCACCATCAGTTTCCTTTCCACCTTCTCCCATCCACGGTCATGTCTAATGGCCAAGTTTATTAAAAGCAGCCTCAGGTTTCTTTTCTTCCTCTCAGATAACTTACGTAAATGTTAGGCAGTGTTTTTATAAACTATTTTCCTTCCAGACTTCCCCAGAATGTTTTAAAAATGCAGTTTATTATTCCTGTAATAAAATCTCTCCTCAGCAATCCACAGCTTTCCCACTCATCTGAGGGGTGAATTCACACAGGGAGACGGAGTTTAGGGATCTGAGCAACCACCATTGCTAAACCCTTTGTTTCCAACTGTATTCATTTAGATCAATTAATATATTTTGCATGTTGGGAAGGTGAAACAATTTCACTGGGATTTTTGCCTTTGGATGCATGGAAAGTTCTTTCCATTCTGTTGAGAAGAAGGATTCAATACCAAGACTGATTTGACATAGACATGACACAAATGAGCTGAACTATTTTTTTTTTTTTTTTTTTGCCTGTCAGGGCAGAGGAATGCAGTGACAAAGCCATGGAAGCTGAGAAGAGGCTTCAGGAAGAGAAGTGGAGAAGCGACCTTTTGGAGCAGCAGCTTGAAAAGCTTCAGGGGGATCCAGGGAGCAGCACAACAGCACAGAAACCTCCCCAGAGGAGCAGAGCAGGTGAGAGGGAGCCCTCAGCCACAACTCTGTCCCCTGTGTCACCTCTGGGCTTAATGGACAGCGACAACATTTGGGCTCCCTCTGCCAAACCCGGCCAAGCGCTTGACCCCGCACGTGGTGATGGGACCTGCTCAGACCCAGGAGTGAGGCAGGAGGCAAAATCCTGGCCCCTCTTGATTCCTGAGGGTTTGCTCACAATTCTGAGAGGGAACAGGATTTTTGTAGCGTGTTTCCAGTGGATAACTCCAGGAAAAAAGCTTTCCCCTGCTCTGCGTTGCCCCCAGGCCCCGAGCTCCCTTTGCACTYGTGCCTGAGGGATTCAGTGAAGGTTAAGGGTAGAATTAAAGGACGCATCCCAATTTAAGGCCTGTCAGTGCCTCTGAAAAACTATTGCTGGTGATGAAGTAATTAGATCTGGTGTAATTTATTATCCCACGAACGTGATAATCTCCTGCTATAAATATGAAAGCCTCACCGGCGTAGTTAAAGAAGAAGAATTCATGGTGGATGTTAAATTTTTATTTCCCTGATCAGATCCTTTTATGGCTTAAGGASTCTGATTCTGTAAAGTGTCTAAACCAATAAAATGGCACATATTCTTAAGGAAATTTTTCCAGTGGTTTCCCTTTTATGTGTATTTTCATAAAATAAAAAGATTTCACATGCCAGGAGATGAGCAGCAGGAAGGGGAATTTCAATTTGGCCAGTGTTGAAATGGTGTCAGGCTGAGTTAGGGTGACCAGAGGGACCTTAAGCCTCATCAGAGACTTTGGATGAGCCCTTCAGAAGAATCTTTATCGTGAATGGGGACTGAATGAGTGCTTCAAACCTACTCTTCTCTGTAAAACATGGATTTAGTCCTTCGAGCAGGATTGTTGTGTCCTTGGAAAGGGCTCAAGCCCACACTGACTCATTCTCATGTGTTTTTGTGTGAGCTCTGATTCTCAGTTGTTTCACCTGTATTAACTGAAAGCAGAAAAAGTAATGCAGGAAAATTTAAATCCAGTGGTGTGGGAGCATTTTGGTGCTGCCTTGTAGAGAATTTAGCTGAGTTTCTGAGTRCTCAGACTTCTGTACAACAGGCCAAGTGTTAATGTGTTCTGTTATAAAAACTTCCCCTTGCAAGCTCCAAGAGAGACAAACTTTCCAGGTCCTGAGGCATTTTGGTTGAGTTTTGTTGTGCTGTAGTAAAGTTTTAGTAACTCATCCCTGGAAGTTGGCATTTCATAGCCAGAGGAAGAAGCTGCTCCTCCCAGTGTGACAGATTCCTTCTCACTAAATATTTAGCTCATTAATCTCCTCTGCTTAAGGACTAAAAGCAAAAGTAGAAAAGGATTGGCTGTAAGGCTAATAAGGAGAAATCCTCTCTAAATCCACGAGATGAGTAGGTAACAATCTATTTCACTACCCTGCTTTGATGAGAGCTTTGTGATGTGCCAAAACTCTCTGGAGTTTGTACAAGAACCAAGTCTACTGTCTGTAATACACCTCTTCAGCAGAGCATGGAGGTTATCTCTCAATGCTTTCATGCCAGTGGTTGAAGAAATAAGAAGAAATGAAAAGCTTGAATACAAAATAGAGACTAGAGAACCTGCTAATTAACATAATATTTTCTTTTCTTTCTGAGAGTGCAAAATTGGAGAGAGCTGATCTAATTGCTAATCTAATGTTTCTGGTCTCTTCAATTCAAGGCAAGTAGATAATGATGCTAAGTAGCTGGAAACAACCCAGTTGTGTTTTAAAATTATTCAGGCTTTTCATTTTCTGTGCTTTTTTTCCCCCTGTCTTATCCAAGTTCCAAATTATCAAAGAATAATCCCAGAGGAGAGATAGGTAAGTAACAGCAGGTTTTCCTCAGCCCTGTAAAGMACAGCCTCGAGATCAAAAGCATTTTTTAGTTATACAATGCAGTCTTTTCTTCTCATTTGTTTTTGTCAGAGTTCACTACTCTCCACTCAGGTTCTTTCAGGTATTCCACACGAGGAGGATTTAGTGTTTTAATACCAAATGTATTTATTTGAAGATATTTGATGTTATGAGGGATATGAGTTGGGGAAAGTTGTACAGGAACGTACCAGCATGACAACACAAGCACAAAACAGCAACTGCAGGGCACAGTAAAAGCAGAACACAGGTGTGGTTCCCAATGCCAGCCTAGAACTTCAGTGTTATGATATTGCAGTATAATATCATATATGATATATTATATATGAGATATAATATATATTATATGTATAATATAATATATATTATATGTATAATATAATATATATTATATAAATGATATATGATAGATATAATATAATATAATATTCATATAATACAATATAAGACAATATAATACAATGTAACACAATACAATATAATACATTATAATATAAAACTGTATTACCCAGTTCAAGGATCGCAGCCAGCCTGAGCCTGTTGTTTTCTTCATGTACCTCTTTTTTGGATTTTTTTAATAATTTCTGTTGGGCTGAACCACACAAATCCTTCCCTCATGTTACCTGGCTTCAGGTAGGTGGTGTTTGCTGTTAATTATTTTATAAAAGSTCATTTATTTACATTTATTGAAATGATTCGGGTTTTTACCTGCAGCAGAGACCACCCTGCAGTCCCTCAGTGCTGGGAGGAGTTCAGCATCCTCTGCAATAGCTCTGCTCACTTTCTGCACCCCTTTCTGAGCTCTTTGAACACTTCTCTGATCCTCCTTCYGCTGCAGGGATTCACGGGTCACAGGTTTTGCTTCTCCAGTCCCAGCAGTAAATTTGAAYTACATTTTCCATATAAGCCTGAAAAAAGTTTCTGAGTGTTTTTGAAATGACCAGAGCTGCATGTTTTAGGTAGAGTTTTATTTAGGAAAGCATTTCTGAGTTAGAACCCTGGTTTGAAGTACACCTTGAAATACATTTAACCTACATTGTGTTTATGCTGAACATCAAATTGCTTTACAAAACTTTTTCAATGGGTGTCACGTACAAACTTTGTCCCAGAAATTCAGGAAGAAGCAGTTGTCACAATCTGAAACTACAAAATTAACATCAAAATAATCTTTTTCAGCTGTTTCTGTCACCTCTTGTTTTGGTCACTTAAATATTTTGGATTATTTTCCTCTTTACATATGTCAGCACATATTTAGCCCTGAAATGCAAATTCATCATGTTTTCATTTGGCTGGAAGGGAATTAAATACAAATCTGTCATATATTTACAGTATCCTCATGGATATACATAGAATATCAGAGATTCCTTCGTATTTATTCACTGTTTCTTGCTATTGACTCAGTGGGCTGCMAAAACTGATATGTTGTTTTCCTAAAACTCTGTTCTGTGATTAAATCTCCAGCCCAGTCAAAACTCTGCTTGCACGGGGGTGACAGGAAGGACCTCTCTGCTGCCCTGTCCAAAATGCCCCTGGAATCTCAGGTAGAGGAGCTGAGCATGAGGTATGTTCTCCCTTTCTCCATGGTGGGATTGCTCTATCTGAGTTTATTCTTTTTGAGTTTACTCCTTTTTGAGTTTACTCCTTTTGGATTTACCCTTTCTGGGATTGCTCTTTCTGGGATTACTCTTTCTGGGATTACTCTTTCTGGGATTACTCTTTCTGGGATTGCTCTTTCTGGGATTACTCTTTCTGGGATTGCTCTTTCTGGGATTAGTCTTTCTTGGATAACTCTGGGATTGCTCTTTCTGGGATTGCTTTTTCTGGGATTGCTCTGCCTGGGATTGCTCTTTCTGGGATAGCTCTTTCTGGGATTACTCTTTCCCTCCTCAGGGAGATGAGGAACAAGTGCTCAGCCTGCTCTTTCTCACGGCTGTCATAAAACCACCACAGCTCCTGGGTTTCAGTGTTTCTTCCCCAGAACAGAGGCAACTGTTCTCATTTGCTTTGAAGCTCCCCAGCTCACGGGGAAGTTTTTTCCTTTTGTTTCCTTGCAGGCTTGTGATCCAGCTGGATGAGAACAAAGCTCTGAAAGCTGCTCTGGAGGACACTGTGAGAAAGAGAGATGAAGATTTTAAACTGTATCAAGACACAGTGGAGCAAGTGAAGAATAGCTTTTCACAGGTCATTCAGCACCASAGACAAGAGAAGAGTTAAGCCAGATATTCCCAGTGCTTAGGACTGCAGAGCAGGGAGAGAGCCCAGGCACAGTGCCTGGGAATTGAAATGCAGTGGCAGTGTCGTTTTGCAGCCTCAGATCGTGTCATTTCTCATTTCTAATGTCTCAGGATGAGAAACAGAGATGAAATACAAAAAGGGAAGGTTTCATGTGTCACCAAATTCTCTCTGAGCCTTCCAAGCAGGGCTGCACGTGCTGTAGTTGGTACAGTTTGGGAAGCTACAATTCTGTAGGGGGATTTTGGGCAAAACCTCCCTGGTTTCAGTACTGTGCTTCCTGAGAGAGCTCAGTATTCAATCTGCTTTTTTCAGCTCAGGAAGGAATTTGCTGTACAAAAGTTAGGCCAACCCCTTCCTTCGAACAAAACAAGCTCTGTTTTTATCCCCACCCTGGTACCTGCCTGGCTCAGGCTTTCTGCAGCACTTCAGTGCCCGAGGCACAGGATTAGCCTGACCTGGGACTATCTGCAAATCACCTTTGGGTGGGCTCTGCTCACCATCCCAAACTCTTCCTTTGATTGAACACATTGACAGCAGTTTTCTGAACTCAGTAGACTTTGCACTGAAAAACTGCAGATTACCCCTGTGATGAGTCAGCCTACCTTAAATTCAGCTCATTCCATATCAAATCTGCCATCCAGATTATGAATTCCCTGTTTCTGGGTCTCTGCGTTCATCCATCAGACAGATCTTGTTCTCTCTGGAAGAAATGCTACAAAATGCAGGCAGGTCTTTGCTGCAGCAGTGCTGGGACTTTTGGAGCTGCTGCAAACCCTCCCAGCCCTGTCCTTCTCTCCTGCAGCAGAGTGAGGACACGGAGTGCAAGCTAATCAGGCATTGCCATGCAGCCTGCCAGTGCAGAGCAGCCTTGGGGATTCCAGGCAAATGGAGAGCCAGTCTTTTTTGCACAGTGCTGTTTTGTTTCTCACTTGAAAGTCTTGAAAGCTCTTCTTTYTCTGCTTTGCTTTGTCAGACTCTTTTTATGAGCCTGAAGTTTGTCAGGCTTTAACCCCAGCCAACGTCACCAGTGCAAAGTGRATTTTTGTGTAGGAAAATCACTGTTCCCTTCCCCAGAGTGGGATTTCATCCTGACTCCCCTGTGCAGAGTGAAAAAGCAGAGCAGGAGTCACTCCAGGTGTGTTGTCCCTGTTTTTTCTCCTTAGGTTCAGGAATGTTTCTTTCCAAACAGTTCCTGGAGTCCCTGGTGGAGGAGGTCAGGGAGCTGAGGATAAGCTCAGCACCTGGGATCTAACAGGGAATTAACCCTCCCTGTGCTTASGAAGCTGCTCCATCCCCCAGCACTGCCCCAGAGCTCAGCCAAGCTCCCAGGGACCTCCCTCCCAAAAAGCAGAACCWTTCATTGCCATATTTTTCCTGCCAGTAGCATCAGAGGTAAAAGCATCTTGCAGCCCTCAATCATCTCTGSACAGCTTGAGGAATAAATCCTGGGCTGAGAGTGAGCCACAGTTTCAGTTTCTGTTCAGCTCCATCCTGATGACTCCGCAGAGGGGAGGGAATCATCCCACCTCTGACAGGGGTTTCAGGAACCTGCAGTAGGGAACAGATCCCCCACAGGGCAGGGCTGTGGGGCTGTGCTGCTAAATTCAGGCCGTAACTTGGAGCTGCAGGTTCTGATTTCGCTTACMCAGGAGTGTGAATCAATAACATTTTCAAGGAGCAGAGCAGAGGCATCTGCTGCCCTTCCTTGTCCCGTGTGCCAGGGAAGCTGTGAMGATCAAACCTCTCTCCAGGAAAAGGGCTCTGAATCAGSCCCTCAAGCACASGGAAGAAACTGGGATGTCACAGCAYACATATGGCTCTCCTGCAAACCYCTTTCCAAGTGCTGCTACACTCATTTCATTAAACTTGTGCTTGTTTGGRGCTCCACAGAAGCATTTGCTCCTTTTTTCTACACCACCGGATGCCTTGACAAAACAAAAATCCAGCTACTAAAAGTTTATTTAGACAGYCTGTATCTGTAAGTAGCTGCTCCTCATGGAAATCTGCAATCTGTCTCCTGTCACAGAGTGGGAGGGTCTGAACACAGCTCAGAATGTCCAGAGCTTTTCAATGTTTTGAAATATGTTCCCCCTGCACTTCCACAGAGGGACCTGGCTTGAATTCTCCCCATGGCTCTTGCTGGTTCCCACTTTTCAAGGGATGAGACCAATTTTCTTGCAGCATTTTCGTGAATATTGGAAATCCTGGCAGACCCTGGGAGCAGCAGCCCCTGTGTACCCCAATCCATCACTTGGAGAACAAAATCAATGATCATATTTTCCTCTCTGCCTGCAAAAACCCCACACTGCTGGTCCTCAGCCCCAGGATCCTTCCAGCACACTTCTTGTGCTGCTTGAGCTAAAACATTTCTTTTAGGAATGTCACTGAGCTTGACATGAAAATACCACAACCCCCTGATTCCCTTGGAACTTTCAGTGKTTTTTTTCCTTCATGGCTAAACAGCAGCCTGTTAAAATCCTGTATCTCAATTTAATTTGAATTTGTCTGGCTCCAGTTTGCAGCCAGCCACTGTCATGCCTCTCATAGATAAAGACARTGTGAGTCCCCAGCATTTTCTCACTGGGACAACCTTCCTCCAGTGAAGAGTCGTGTCCCAGGCAGCTTTTTGATAAGCTCTGATTTTTTTTCAGTCTCTCACTGCAGCTGATGGTGATGACAGGCTGGAGGTGACAGTGCTGGCACAGGCTGCTGGGTACAGTTAAGGTTMATTTTGCTGCGAGTATTTGGCCATGGAGACTCCTTGTTAGGATTTGGCCAGTTCTGAACTCCAAATATGAGTTCCCCAAACACTTGGGCTGAGCCAAAACTTGCCTCCTGCCCTGGAGCTGGACAGAGCTCGTCCATAGAGCAGCCACACAGTGCCTGATGGATGCATCCCATTTTAAAGTACAGCTGAACTGCTGGGAATAAATGATCTTTGATGAATTGTCCTCATTTCCTTTGGGCCTGGTGCCAGGAGTTTACCTGCAAAGAGCTCTCCAAAGTGACTGTAACATGAATTAAGTTGWGTTAGGGTGGTTAAACACAGACAGTGTTGACACAGGAGAGCTCTCCCTGCCCTGGGATCCACTTGGACAAGGGGCACAGGATCAGCTGGGGGAWCAAAGCCCATCCCACTGCAATTTAGAGCTGTGGATTGGGGCTGTGGGAAGCTCCTGCCCTTCCTGAGGCTGCAAAGCAGGACAGGAATGGGAGGAGGAGACCCATTTCAGTCCTTCACATGGGAGAAATGGGGAGGAAGYTGGTGGCAAAGGGGAACTGAGTTGGAAATTGCTTTACTGGCCCCCAGCAGCCCCAGCCAGCAGCTGCCACTGCTCTGCAGGGCACAGTGCAGGACAAAAGGGAAGAGGTTCAGCTTTAAATGGAAAAACACTCTGGCAGAGCCCCTGTGCTCTAAATTAAGCCACGACAGAGCCAAGAGGATATTGGGTTTCTCCCTTCATCCTCTCCCCTCCAGGCCCAGCTCCCGAGCTGGCTGCTCCTATGGGACAGGGTGGCCTCACTCAACAAATGCCAAATCCTCCCCTAAATCCCTGGGAGTCTCCACTTACAGCTCCAAAACCATTCCCAGGGGTTGAGTCCTGGGCTCAGAGCAGCTCGTGGCTCAGGGGGAAGAGGGATCTGTGGGATGCAGTGTGGCAGCAAGGCATGGGGAGGGATCTTTCTAAGCTGTCACTGACCTAATTGGAGCATTTTTTCAGGAATGGGAGGGGATTGTAGGGAGAGGAGCTGAAGGTAGTGGGGTTTGGGAGGGGGGAGGTGTTGGGAGTCTCCTTCAGAGCYTTTTCCTGGGGTGGCTGGAGCTGTGTGACCTTTGATGGGGTGAGTGTGTGCCATGGGGGACGGACAGAGCCATTCTGGTATGCTGAGAGGGATCCTGGGGCTGATCTTGGATGGAGGGATGGATGGATGGATGGATGGAGGGATGGACAGGGATGGATGACACATGCCCCTCTCCTGAGCCAGCCTAGTGGGGTTGGCATGGTTTCCAGTGATGGTTTGCATCAGAAGCCTGATGGGACAACCCAAGGCAGTAGAAAACAATTCATGTGGGACCCATGAGAACAGGAAAGGGAATTTGGACAGGGACTTGRGAGTGTAGGACAGGTGAAATGGCTTCCCATGCCAGAGGGCAGGGACATTGGGATATTGGGAAGACATTCCTCACTGTGAGAGTGGGGAGGCCCTGGCCCAGGGTGCCCAGAGAAGCTGTGGCTGCCCCTGGATCCCTGGAAGTGTCCAAGGCCAGGTGAGACAGGGCTTGGAGCACCCTGGGACAGTGGGACGTGTCCCTGCCCATGGCAGGGGATGGAATTAGAAGAAATTTAAAGTCCCTTTGAACCATTCTAGGACCATTATTAAAACCTTTTGTGCTTCCCATTCATATTTCTGCTCCAGCAGCAGGGGGACAACAGCCAGGGATTTGGTGTCCCCATTAACATCCCCAGTTTGTGCCATGCCTCATTGGGGCAGAGCCAAGCACCACTCCTTGAATCCAGCCACCACCCCACCTCCCAAATGTTTGAAAAAATATCCCTTAAGGCAGCTCAAAGCCATAAAGACTGGGGCAATAAAACACAGAAATGTCCCCTGTGCTGAGGAAGATGCCCCAGTCACATTAAAAATTAATCTTATTTTATTAGAAATCAGGAGCRAGGGGGAGTTTAATTTTTTATAATGTCTATAAATTAAAGCTAAATTATTTTTATCACCACAGCTCCCAGAGCCTCATGAAAAACCRCTGCCCAGCCCTTCACCTATGTTGCACTTTGAAAGCAGTGGGATCACAGATTTCTCAGGATTAAAAAAAAATAAAGAAGGTGAAAATTTACCATCAGCCTGGAACACTCAGGATGCCAGTGCCCAAGGGGAGCAGCACGATGGGGCTGTGACAAAAACAAAACAAAAAAAAAAAACAAAAAAAAAAAGGGATTTGGGGGTTGGCTTTGCTTTCTGCATGGATTGGGGTGGGGAGTGAGTGGGTTTAGGAGCCAGGGGTTGACATGGGTGTGCCTTTCCTCGTTTCCTCCCTACACATCCCCACCACCACGCTGAGCCCATGTCCATCTGCACCCACAGATTTATTTTCCCTGCTGCTGAGCTCCTTGATGCACAGCCCTGACTGCCCCTAAACCCCTGCCCGTCCCAGGCACCGGGAGAGCGAGGAATTGAGAGCAAGAATCGCGTCCCGCGTTTATCTGCACCCATCTCTTCATCACTTCGCTCTAAGCAGCCGTTCAGTGATGGCGAGGTGAGGGAGCCAAGCCCCGGGCAGGGATGGAGCTGCAGCAGCAGGATCCAGGCTGGAGCTCCGGGCTCAGTCCTGCCCCGGCTGCTGCAAATTAAAGCGGCTCGTTAGGTGCTGAAAGTGTTGCCACCGGGAGAGCCTCTCTCTGTGCGCACCAGGTAGAAAATTATGCTAAAAACCCTTTTTTTTTTTTTCTCAGCCGGTGCAACAGCAAAGCTGGGCTGACCCGAGAGCTGCCAGAACTGGAGATCGCCCTCTCTGGAGCACAGAACGCGGCATCTKACTGCAAACCAGGCAGCCCATGGAGGTGTTTATAAAATCCGTGGTTCTCTGCCTTGTTGCTTGCCCCTGACCCCACAGGCAGCCCAGAGATGCTCAGGGAGTTGGCCCCAGGGTGAGGTGTCCCCAAATCTCACAGGGGCTGGTGAAAGATCGGGCACAGGGACGGAGCTGCCCCTGCCCCTGCCCGCTCTTGGCTGAGCTGTGTTTGCCTCCCTGGAATAACAGAGGCCACGACACAGCCCTGCCCCTTGCTGTGCCCGGCTGGGGGTGCTGGAGGCTGAGAGGGAGACCCCAAATGTGGCCTGTAGTGATCCCAGAATCATTAGAACTGGAAAAGAAYTCTCAGATCACCGAACCCAACTGCCAAACCCACCTAAAACAGGTCCCCAAAAGCCACATCCACACGGTTTTCGGAACACTTTCAGGGATGGTGATGCCACCACTTCCCTGCACAGTCTGTTCCAGTGCCTGACAACACCTGCAGGGAAGGAATTTTTAATAACAGCCAACTTAAACCTCTTCTGGAACATCTCGAGGCCTTTTCCTCTTGTCCTGACGCTTTTTACCTGTGAGCAGGAGATGCTGCAACCTCTGAGCCTCACCCAGATTTAAACACTGCCCAAGCTGAGTAGGAATTACACTTCCTTTTGGCTCCGTGCCTCARTTTCCCCATCCCCAGGCAATGATATCTCCCTCTGGAATAAGGTGATGGGGGATACCCYCTCCCTTGCAGGGCTGAAAGAGGGTTCCCAAATCCCCCCGGGAGGGACCCGGTCCCTGYCCGGCTCTGCCGCTCCCCGGGGCTCCCCGGGCCGGCTCCCCTGGCTCGGGGTGAGCTTTGGCAGCCAGCACGGGTCCTCTCAGCAGCTGCTGTGACAGACAGCTCCCGAGCCACCCCCCTCTGCAGTGCTGCTCTAAAATAAAAATACCTCCCGCCTGCTCCGCTCCACTCCCAGCCAAACTTCCTCCAGGGGCAAGGTGGGGGACGGCGGCCCAAAAATACACTCGCCCCCCCTCCCCAGCCGGGCTGAGAGATGCTGTAGGGCAGCCCACGGCCCCCCAAACCCTCTGTAGTGCCCCCCTGTCCCTTTGCCCCCTCCTGCCCCCCGTCGCGGTGCTGGACGCTGGATCCCCGACCCTCGCCCGCCTCCCCCCGTGGCCCCGGGGCTCAAGGTCAGTAGCGGGGAGCGATGCGGGGCTGGGGAGGATCGCACTGCGGGTGGTGACACGCTGTGCCCGCACCTCCGGGGCTTTCTGTCACCTCTGCCTGTCCCCAGAACCCGGCCGGGGGCCGGGGAGGGGAGCGGGGCGCTGAGGATGCTGCTGCCCCGCGGCCGCTCGGGGCTCGGGGGGGCTGTGCTGGGACCTCCCTGAGCCTCAACCCGGGGGCGATCAGGAGTTAAAACTGTCCGAGGGGTCCCCCGCCAGCCCCCTCGCCCCCCCCAGGGTCGGTCACCCCCTGCTGCCGGCTCCTTTGCGGGGTGGGCTCCCTCGCCAAAAAAAAAAAAAAAAAAGAGTGGAAAGGAGGACGGAAAGCTTTTTAAAGGCACCTCGGTGCGTGCCCTCCCGCCGCAGGGGCACCGCAGCGCGGTGGCAGCGCCYGCCCGCAGCGGCCCCGCACCGGGAGTGACCGCGGGGCGACCCCCGCAAAACCCCCGGGATGAGCCCGAAATCCCCCCCGGGAAAAGAGCCTGATCCACGCTGGGGGGAGATGGGGTCACCCCGCATCGCTGCCRAGGATCTCCTCCACCCCCCTTAAAAACCTCAGTGACCAAGCCAAAAATAAGCGTTTAAAATTAAAAYAATAATTTTAATATTATTTTAATTTTTAATATAGTTATTTTAATAACCGCAGAAGCTTTGCGGCGCGGCTGCCAAAGCCGAGGGTGACCGAGGCGCTTTTTACTCCTTAATCCCTCCAGCGCTCTCAGGGATGATCGCGGGTGGGTGCCCACACGGGGGGAGGGGTGTCCCTGTCCCCCGCATCCCGCCCGCTCCGGCCCCGAGCCGCATTTTGGGAGCTGCCGGACGGGCAGTCGGGAGGCTCGGAGATGCAGGACACATCGCGCCGGGGTTAATTAGCCTCGGCAGCAGTAATTAGCCCAGGGCTAATTGCCGGGCTGGGTGTCGGCATCCCCCAAGCGCTGCTGATGCCGCTGGGGGGTTTAGCCGTGTCTGCAGGGTCCTAAAGGCTCCTGGCCGGGACAATTTTGGGAGCACGGGGCTTTGGGAGCCCTCCGAGAGTTGGAGGYTGGGCAAAAGCCCAGCAGAGGTGAGCGACAGCCCAGGGCAGAGGATTTGGGGAAACCCATCGTGTTTCCCCCTCCAGCGGCGTCTCCTGCTCTGTCCTGGATCCATTCCATGGATCCAAGCGGGAATTGGAGCGGGGAAATCAGGAACACGCTGGAGGAACCCCCTCCTGGACAGCTGGCACCCTGGAGCAGCTCTGAGCATCGGGATAGAGGGGAGAGCCCCTTACCAGGGACACCTGGCTGAGCTGCCCCAAATCCCGGCTCCTGAGTGGGGTTTGCAAG
This sequence comes from Malurus melanocephalus, assembly GCF_030028575.1. Lineage (NCBI taxonomy): Eukaryota > Metazoa > Chordata > Aves > Passeriformes > Maluridae > Malurus > Malurus melanocephalus. The sequence goes on from NW_026623367.1 coordinate 351,823, forward strand.
AGCCTCTTCGCACCTGAGCTGTTCTCGGGGGCTCTGCCCCGGRTGGGACCCTTTCTTCCTTCCCAAAGCAGAGCTGGCGAGGAGCGGCAGCCATTCAGGGTGTTCGAGGGGCAATGAGCTCTCACCCCCGGATTTCCCCGCTCTCCTCTCTCCTTTCCCCAGGTGTGGATCCCCCGCGCCGGCCGGGGCTGTGACCGCYCGCCATGGGGGTTAAAGCGATGCTCCCCAGCTACGAGCTGGGCTTTTACGCTCTCGTGGTGACCTGCGCCGTGCTCTACAGCGGCAGCGGCATCTTCGAGGCATCCCGAGGTAACGCTCCCCTCGCAGCCCCCCGGAGGGAGGATGGCTGCAAGGTGCCTGCTTTTACAGCTGTCGGTACYAGCAGCAGATCCTTGGCTTGAATTTCTGCAGAGAACAGCTTGGAAATCCTTTTTATAGGGATTTTTGCCCGGTTGCTCTCTTGTCCCTATTTCCACATCTCAGAGCAGGAGGTTGTGGGATGTCTCAGGTCTCCAGGCAGTGCCAAAACAGGCAAACACCACTCTGCTTACACAGAGCTGCTTCCTTTTCTTTCTGTTTGTTTGTTTTCTTTTGATTTTGTTTGTTTGGGGTTTTTTGTTTTTTTTTTTTTTTTTTTTTTTTTTTTTTTTTTTTTTTTTTTTTTTTTTTTGGTTGTCTGGAAGCCCACAAACCTGAAAACTTTATGGGATCAGCCAGGGGATGCGCAGTGGGAAAAAGGCTTTGCTGAAAATTCCTGCAGAAACAGCTRCGGTCGCTGACTCTTTTGGTTGCCCGCGGCAATCAGACACTTTTGGGATGGGGTATTTGAGCCCTAATGGCACATTATCACAACGGTGAAAGCTCCCTGCCTGGCGTGCACCCCGGTCCCGTTTCCCGGAGCTGTTTCCCTCCCCGTAACTCTGGTTCTTTTGCAGACAGCATGAACAGAAAGGCCTTTCGGGATGCCATAAAGCCGGGCTGGCATTACTTCGGCAGGAAGATGGTGAGTGAGGAGRGGCTCGGGCTTTTCTAGCTACAGACAGTCCGGTCAGTGGAGAAACCGAGCTGGTTTTCCTGCTGCTGACATGCTTTTGCAAAGCCCACGTGGGTCGTATTTCTCTCCCTAAATTAGTGGGGGAAAATACCGGCCCTGCAGGGCTGTGGACGCTCTGCTTTATGTGCGACCTCTTGCATGTCCTTCCGGGGTTTTATCGAGCTAAAGTGCTCGGGAGCCCTTGGGTGGAAAACGGGAAGAAAAGGYTTTAAAAGGGGCTGTGGGCAGTGAAGTGCCCGGTGCTGCTCCCGCAGGACGTGGCCGATTTCGAGTGGGTGATGTGGTTCACCTCGTTCAGGAACATCATCATCTTYGCGCTCTCGGGGCACGTCCTCTTCGGCAAGATCTGCTCCATGACTGTGCCACAGGTGAGCCAGGCGAGCAGGGGGATGGATTTGAGGGCACTGGGGGTGCCTGGGATCTGTGGAAGGGGCTTGGAGGGTGCTCTGGGATGGGGGAATGCTCTGGGATGGGGTTTTCACTCCCCTGACCGTGGCTGTTCTCTCCCCAGCACCGGGCTGTGATGTACATGATCTACGGGGTCCTGGCYGTGCTGGGCAGCATGGGGCTGGTGTACCTCATGATCATCCTGTCCCACTGCCTGCTCCTCTACTCGGTGGCGCTGGCCAAGCAGAAGTGGCTGTGCTACGTGGCCGGGCTCTGCTGCCTCGCCTCGTTCAAGGTGGAGCCATTTGGCTCGTGGCAGGTGGGTGCTGTCCTGGCTGTGCTCCTGCCTCATTTCCAGCCTGCTGGTGTCCATCTCCTGGGGTTTGTCCCCAAGGAAGGCACCTGGGGCACTCTCAGACCTTGGCTGTTTCTCCTGCTGTGTCAGAGTTCAGAGTTCCCCCAGTGTGTGAGAGGGAGGGGATTGCTTTGCTGCTRAGCTTGGGAATAATCCCCCAGTGATGGTGTCAAGTTTTGGTGGCTTCATACTGTTCCAGAGCAAAGGACATCTGAGTCCTTGCTGCCCAGGCATGCTCCTGCCCTATGCCTCAATTTCCCCACCTGTAACAGAGCTGGGGTGGATTTAGCGATTCTCATCTCTCGGGTCACAGCCCAGTTAAGATTTTTCTCTCACTGGTGGATGGGGAGAAGCCCAGGAATACCTTACCAAGGTATTCAGTCYCTCAGCAGGACAGTGCTGCCCCTCCTTGCCCCCAAAGATGTGTCCCCTCCATCTCCATCAACCCCGTGCTAGCTCTGCTTTGCTCCTGGGCAGCACGGTGTCCAACAGGGTGACATTGCCACCCCAGACCAAACCCTGTGTGACGAACAGCTGCTTGGTGACAACATGGCCAAGAGGATCCACCACTTCCTGACTGCTCTGGGCTGCAGCAGCCAGCTGGGAAATTGAGCCCCAGTTTTTTCTTCYCAGCTCATTAACCTCAGAGACAATTGGTGTCAGAGCATAATTAGAGGTTTCTCTTGAACTGAAAACCAAACTGACAGAGGTCAGGTCAGATGAGATATTGGGAAGGAATTCCTCACTGTGAGGGTGATGCAGCACTGGCACAGGGTGCCCAGGGAAGCTGTGGCTGCCCCTGGTTGGACAGGGCTCAGAGCAGCCTGGGACAGTGGAAAGTGTCCCTGCCATGCCAGGGGTGGAAATGGATGGTTTTAAAGTTCCCTCCCARCCCAAACCATTCTCTGCTGCCCCAGGAGTGATGCCCCCACAAAGCACAGAAGTGACACCAYGTTCCTGGCAGTAACTCCCTGTTTCTTGTCCAGAGCGGGTTTGTAACGGGGGCCTTTGATCTCCAAGATGTTCTTTTCTAYGGAGGGAGCACCTTCACCATCATGCGCTGCATGAGCTTCGCCCTCGAGAGCTCCGACAGGGAAGAGGGCATCTACTCCATCTTCGACCTCCTCAAGTACAACTTCTACCTCCCATTCTTCTTCTTCGGGCCTGTSATGACCTTTGACCAGTTCCATGCCCAGGTGAGTGACCCTGAGGCTGGGTTGGAGATGGACTTCTCACTAAATTTATTTGTTTTGGTCGAATATCTACAAAAAATCCATCTTTTGCCACAGTGAAGCTTGTAAAACTTCTTGTGGTCACCTCTAGTCTGTGGCYGTTGCGTTTTTGTGGGGAAGGGCATAAACTTTTGGATTTTTAACCTTTCTTTTGGGTTTTTTTTTGCCATTTTAATTGACCAATTCACAATGGAAGATCTTGCTGTGGTGTCCTTGCTCACTGGGCATCTGCACTGSTCAGTGCCTCAGTTTCCYTGTGTTGTCACCCCAGCACCTTCATGTTGTCACCTCCCCAGACATSTGGGAGTGACAGCAAGARCAGCYTCCCAATTCTACCCAGCTACTTTACCGAGGGAGCAGGACCTTCCAGGGATGGCTGGAGCATCTTCCAGTAATTTCTCAGGAACTAAATGWGATTGGGTGAAAGGCTGAGTTTCAGGGACCCCATGAAATGCCCTGATGCCCCAAATCTTTGCCAGTTCCACACAACCAAGGGATCTTCAGGATGAGCAGACTCAAAACAGAACTGGGAAACACCAGCAGAAGCCTGGGCTGGGACCAGCCAACCTTTGGAGCTGTCCCATGGTCCAGGATCAAGGAAAGCAGCAGTGCTGTGTCCCCCTCACTCCCCCCATCTCACAGTCCTCCTACCCCAAAGATCAGCCTTGGCACCAAAGCAAACTGGTGATGCTGGTGAAGGGAGGCACCTCTCGTTTGGCAGCAGTGATGGTGTGGAGGATGGCTGTGCATCCCTGTGTTGGAGCAAAGAGGCTGAWGTGCTATTGAAAGGAGCTGAAAATTTTCAATACAACAGTTTTCACAGAAAAAAAWAAAWWAAWAAAWWTTTGTGGAGGMTTCCCAACCCTCTGGGGCCTTCTGAGGAAGAACAGCTGCATTGAGTCTCTGGCCCCAAACTSATGCCTGGGTACAAGAACGTTTTGGAAAAACATTTGTGAATTCGGAAGAAAAACCAGCCCAGGGCAGGGGAGAGCAGCCAGAGCCTCATGGTGAGGAGGAGACCCAAGACCCACCAGCTCAGCACCTTCTCCCCAGCATGAGACTGGTTCTGGTTGTGTGAGAAAGGGTCTGAGATGTTTGTTCCAGAGAGCAGGATGAGCCCCGATCCCAGCCCTGCCCCTTGTTGGTTTATTCACCCGTGGAATTAACAACCTCATGGTGCCTCTTGAAAGGAATGGGAGCCCTCAGGTCCTACAGGATATATTGAAAAGGATTTTTAGAGCATTTGAGTCTGAAGATCATAAGGTCAGCTCTGGTGTCCCCTTCAAGGATGCAGCCAGGAACCTTTAAATGGAAACATTAAACCCCTTGTGTCTCCAATACCTAAACTCCCACTGCTCCTACAGAGCTGGATCCAGGGGCAATTTTATTTCCTGCTCCTTTGCACAGCCCCAAACCAGGATGTCTGAAGCCCTTTAATGAGCAATCCCCCTCTCTGCTGCTTAGAATGGCCACCCCAAAGGAACAGGGATTGAATCCTTTCCCCTGCCCCGGCCAGGGGTCCTGGCTTGGCCTGGCCACCACTGCCATCTCCTGGCTACATCCCCCCTGCACTGCTGGAGCTGCGGCGGCCGAGGCCAATTCTTAATTGCCCAACAGCAATTAGGGCAGGAGGCAGATGGAACCCTTCCCCAGGGTGGGATGTATGGCAAAGATCCCTTTGGATCCTGCTGGTCCTACAGCCTTGGATGAGCTCCTTGATGGAGCTCTTGCACCCCCATGTGAGATGGGAATTCATCTGTGCCAGGGCTTGGCCAGCYAAATTTGGGTGGAGAAGCACCCTTCCTACTGGGATCAAAGGAACAARTTCCCTTCTGTGGGGTTGGGAGTGTGGGGGACATAGCCCTGATCCCAAGAGATTGGTGGCCAAGTGTTGCCCCTGCACCAGACACGAGGATGAGAGGAAACARCCTCAARGTGCACCAGGGGAGGTTTAGATTAGATATTAGGAATAATTTCTTCAAGGAAATGGTTGTCAAGCACTGGACCAGGCTGCCCAGGSCAGTGGTGGGGTCWCCATCCCTGGTGGCTTTTAAAAGGTGTGCAGTTGTGGAACTTGGGGGCAGGGTTTAGTGAGGGGCTTGGCAGTGSTGGGTKAATGGTCKGACTCAATYATCTTAATGGAYTTTTCCAACCTGAACCATTCCATGATTCCATGGAAGGAGGGTTCTGTGTCCTCCACACAGCTCCAGGCCTGACCCTGTCCTCCCTCCCCTGCCCCTCCAGCTCAGGGTCCAGCGACCTCTTTGTATCCTTAAAGCACCTGGCACTTAAGAGACRCAAAAAAAAATCTGGCAAAGGCTTTAATTCCCAGGAATCATCTGGATTTGACAACAGGGCTGGTGCAGCAGCCTGTGGATTAGGCAGGGAGAGCTCCCACCTCTCGCAGGGAATAAAGGGGGAGTAATAAACATAAGAGGATTTTGAATCCAGCAGCAATTTTACGGTGATGCGGGGAAGCGAGGACATGGCTCTGCCCTGTGTAATCCTGAGAGCTCGCTCTGGTGATGTTTGTATGACAGAGACCAGAGCTGTGACAGCTCCTGCAGGCAAACCCTGGCTCTGGTTTGTGCTGGAGATGAAATCCCCATCCATCAGGTCCCACTGATTCGGGACAGCTCCTCGAGCGAGTCTCCCTCTTGTTCACAGCCAGAGTCTGCAGCAGGAGCCTCAGAGATCGTCAGTTCTCCCCCTCCTCCCAGATCACCCTGGCCAAAAATTCCTCAGGCCCTGGCAGAGCTGTCAGGCTGAGATTCCAACCCTGGAATCCATCCTGGAGATGTGATGGGTGCCAACATTTGCTCCCTCTTCATGACCTGTACAAGGGGCTGGCCTGAAGCAAAGCTGATTTTCTGAACACGTCGCTGCACAAAGAGCACAAAACCCTGGGAGCTCCCTGGTCAGAGTGGATTTTCTGGAACCTTGTCTGCCCACGTGCCTGCTCTGCTGGGAGCCCCTGGGAACAGCAGGATGATGCAGGAGGGACATCCCTGCTGTCCTCAGCACTGCAGGTGTGGGAGGGTGGGACATGTCCCTCTCCTGGTGGATGTGCCCACCTGAGCCTGTCCTTGGGTGCTCCCTAATCCATGGAAATTTGGGCCACATAGTCCGTGGTGTGGTTTCTAAAGGGGAATGATGAATCAACCCCCATGTGGACCTGGCCATCGTCGTGGCCAAAGGAACTCTGCCCACGCTGTCCCTGGGCTCAGCCCCGCTCCGGTTTGTCCCTCCCCACAGGTGAGCACCCGGGAGCTGCGGCGCAAGGACGATGAGATGAAGAACATCCGAGTCAACGCCCTCCTCCACGTGGGGGCCATCGTGGCTGTGGACATCTTCTTCCACTTCTTCTACATCCTCACCCTCCCTTCYGACCTGAAGTTCGTGAACCGCCTCTCGGACTGGTCCTTGGGTGAGTGGCTGTGCTTGGGCACATTCATCCTGTGCTCAGCTCCAAGGCAGTGGTGAGTGATCCAGATCTCTGTCTACCCTCCTCGAGAGGCTTTGGGAATGCCTGTGTTGGACAGGTTTGGGTAAAATCCCCTCTTCATCCTGTTGGCCATGCACAGAGCTGGAGCTGGGCAGCCCTGCCAAGCACAGGGCACTGGTCTGACATTTTTGTGGGTAAATCGTTTCATTTGGGGGTTGAGAAGCTGAGCACCAAAATATTCTTTTTTTTGCCTTTGGACTGGAAGGGAGCTTAGCACCTCCCAAAAGCCTGCAGAACAAAGCAATCACATGCAGCAATACCAAGCCTGGTTGTGTGTAAGGAATGGTGTCCATGGAGTGGTCAAACCCTGGAACAGGTGCCTAAAGGGGTTTCAGGTTATCCCAAAAGGGTCACATTTGACACTTAAAAGGACAATGTCCRGAACAGCATGATCTCCATTTAAATTTGGCTGATCTCCAGGCAGGGCTGGACTAGGGACCTCCAGGCACCAAAACCCCAGGATAAGTGATGGCACAATGCTGGCTTCGGCTGGCAGCTGCATGGGGGATTCCAGCTGTCAAATCCATGTCCAATGGCAGCATTTCGGGCACCACCCCACAGCAGAGGACMAGCAGGGCCTGGAGGAGCCTCATGTGTGTCCAGAGTGGCAGCTGGCTAAAATCCCAATGCAGCTGGAGTGGCACTAACATGGCTTTAGGGTGTCCCAAGAGACCTGGATGGCCCCAGAGCGAGCTGAGCTCTTCTCCTGTGCTGACCACACCTGTCTGGCCCAGGGTGGGACCAGCCCTGAACTGGGACTGGATCCCACCGAGATGGGGACATTTTAGCAGCTGCTTGCAGAGGCATTTGCAATCCTCAGTGGCTGCTGCCTGAGGGTTTGTCTCCCTGTATCAGATATTTCTCCCAGGCAGAGGCTCTGGCCCTGGCTCTGCTGTAGCATTGGTGTCACATCCATGGCCAGGGGGAGCTGGGGTGGGGGGAATTTTGATGGAGGTGCCAAGAAAACCTCGGAGGTCAGAGCTGAGAACTGTGATGAGTTCATCACAGCTTAACGAGCCTCAGAGGGAAGGAACAATGACAGAATAAATGATTGTATATACAGAATTTCTTGGGCTACCGAGAGTAATAAACATTTTTCTCCCAAATACCCTGAGAAGAGATTGTCCTTTGGTTCAAGGCTCTTAAAAAACTTAATTTTAAAAGATATGCTSTTCCAAAACAACATAAGGCTGTCCTCTTGATGTTGTGCTGGTTGTAGTAGATTCCATGATCCCGTGATGCATCCCCTGTCCSTTTTCCCCTGTTTGACTCCCATTTTTGCTCCAGCTGGCCTGGCCTACTCCAATTTGGTGTATGACTGGGTGAAAGCTGCTGTCATGTTTGGGGTCATCAACACCATCGCCAGACTGGACCACCTGGAGCCGCCCCAGCCCCCCAAGTGCATCACCATGCTCTACATCTTYGCCGAAACGTGAGTGCCCCTCGAGCCTGAGCCAAGAGGGTTTGAGGACCTGCATRGAGGGGAGGACACCTGGGCTGTCCTGAACAGCTGGGCTGGGATTGGAGACCACCTGGAACCACAGAACAGGGAAATACTTTCTTTGAGGCAGGGAGCAGTAGATAAGGAGAAATATTAAACTGGATCTATAATGGCACCTGGGCAAGAGTGAAGCCTGGAGGATTTCTGTGAGCCAGGTCCAAGAAGTGCCTTGCCAGGGGGTTGGGGTTTTTTTTCTGTTCTAATGTGATTTTTATTGCCATCGTGTGTTTTAACATGTTCTCATCTTTTTATTTCAGGCATTTTGACAGAGGGATTAATGACTGGCTGTGCAAGTAAGAGTCCAATCAACCTCCTGGTTCAGGGTGTTCTCTTCCCTCACAGAGCCATGAAGCAGCAGATGCTGTCCATCCCAAAGCTGGGGTGTCCTCTCTTTGGGTGAATCCCACTATGTGCTTCGTTTAGCCCCAAAATCTGCTGAATTAATTGCTACAAAGAGCAACACCTTCCTCCAAAGTTGTCAATAAGAGAATCCTGCCCCAAAATCCCTTAAAGTCTAGTGGTTTTATATTCCCTTGAGGGAGGGAGGTATCTCTTTAGGAGGAAAGGGGGAATTGATGATCTTAGAGATCTTTCCCAGCCTTGTATTTCCATCTGCATTTGCCTCAGCCCTTCCCCTCTCTTCAGCCATGAGCTCACACCAGCCAACTTGTCCTGAGGGTTTGAAATCCTGAGCATCAGCAAGACTGAGAGCACCTGCAGCTCTAGAGACCCCAAGTTTTACCTGCCAGAGGGGAAAAAGGTGAATATTTGTCCTTAAGGGTTTATAGGTTTGCAGAAACACAAGTCACAAACAATTGGGGCCCAGCAAAAATGAGTTTATTGCCAGAATTGTCAGCCAGAGCATCCTTCCTGTTAACTGGGGTGTCCTGGGCTGACCTGCCTGTGTGAAGAGCTTGGGAAAAGAGGATTCAGAGAGGTCTCCCGGACCACAGGGAACACCAACCACCTTCCCTGGCCTTTAGGTACGTGTATGACCACCTTGGAGAGAACCACGACAACATCCTGAAGGAGCTGGTGGCCAGTGTCACCACCTTTGCTGTCACCACGCTGTGGCTGGGGCCCTGCGAGGTCGTTTACATCTGGTCCTTCGTCAACTGCTTYGGCCTCAACTTCGAGCTGTGGGTGCAGAAGTTCTTCCAGCTGGGGCCCTTTGCCAAACTGGAGGTGAGGAGCTGGGCTGCCACRGGGCTGGGGAGGGGGCAGGGGGCTGGGGACAAGCTCTGGTGCTGGGAAATGTCCCATGGAGGGAGCTGACGCTGGTTTGTAGGAGCCAGGTGTTCAGCTGAGGCTGAAGAGCAGAATCCCTGAGGGTGCCATGAAATGTGGAGCCCTGGATCCTTTTCCTGTGGCCCCCAAAATTATGGAATCGTTGAGGATGGGAAAGATCTCTAAAACCATCAAGTCCAGCTGTCAACCCAGCAGCACCACCACGCTCAGCACTAAACCACATCTTTTAGTGCCCTATCCACACATTTTTTGAACAATTCCAGGGATGGTGACATCCCTGAACAATCCTTGGGATCAGCTACTGAGCTGTGCAAGGGGAGCACGGTCCTGCTGCTCTGTACCCCTTCATTTCATGGACTTTGCCACCCACCYGGGGCAAACTCCTTCCTGCCCCTGGGGCGCTTCACAGGAAATTTAGGTTGGGGTGGAACTTTCAGAGGTCCAAGAGAAACAGGAATGCAGCTCCAGTGAGGCATCAAAGCACCACAGATGGACACAAAATAYGAGGTCTGTCCTTGGGGATGTGTTTAAGCATATGGGGTATATTCTAAGGGGAATATCCATATTCTGTGATCCTATGGGGAAATGTTGATATATTTCTGTATGGGAATAATTTGTTCTTCTTGTTCTACAAAGCATCTTGGCATTCTCAGTGGTTTTGATCTGATTTCTGATAAAAGCAAGGGTTTAGATGCTAAAACAAATAATTTTTAAAACACTCCAAAGCTTAGTGCCCTGACTCTGTTTGGGACCAAAGTGTCTCAGGGGCATACTGGGACAAACACTTTAAAACTTCCATCCTGGAAACAATGATGTTCCTTATTTCTTTTAACCARTCTAAAGTCTGGAGGTCCTAAATTGGATAAGTAAAGATCTATCTTGTATAAAAGCTGTGGAGAGCAATCCTCCTTGCTGAATTCTTAATCAGATCATGGCTCTCACAGGCAGTGAAATCTCCTTCCCTGTAAAACCACAATTCCCAGCTCTGAGTGGCCTAGGGGTTCACCGTGCTCTTTGCAGGCTGCTGTAAACTCCTTCCTTGCTCCACTCCCAGCAGCTGATCCTGGAGATTATGTGCCAGTGACAATTCCACTCTGCTGCTGTCATTAGTTCTGAGCCTTTTTCTTTTCTTAATTCCTAAGAAACTATTTTTACCAGGACCCAGGAGTGATTTGCATGTAGGGCTAATAATAATCCTGGGATACAACAGATCCTTCTGCCTTGAGGAGAGGCTTACCCAAGGCAAGAGGTGGAGAGAGCAGGGCTCAGCCATTTCATTGTAAAGGGGCTCTGAGAGAGCTGGAGAGATTGTGACGAGGWTGTGGAGAGACAGGACAAGGAGGAATAGATTTAAACTGACAGAGGGCAGGGATAGATGGGATATTGGGAAGGAATTCCTCACTGTGAGGGTGGGGAGGCCCTGGCATAGGGTACTTAGAGAAGCTGTGCCTGCCCCTGGATCCCTGGCAGTGTCCAAGGCCAGGCTGGATGGGGCTTGGAGCACCCTGGGATGGTGGAAAATGTCCCTGCCCATGGCAGGGGGTTGGAATTGGATGAGCTCTAATGTCCCTTCCAACCCAAACCGTTCTGTGAGTCTGTGATTCTACAATGACCCTGAAACTYTGTCAATCCTCTTGTCCCTACCCATGGGTCCCAGTTCAGAGTCCCTCATGCCCCACAGCACAAGTTTTGCCTTGTCCTGATGTTTCTTCATTCCAGAGGCACCAAAGGCTGCTCTGATTTTTGTCTCTCTCTGGGATCCCACCCCCTTTCCTTACAGACCCGCTTTCCCTCTGCTCCTCTCCCCTCCACAGGCCAAACTGTCAGGGGCCATGTCCAGGCGGATCAGGGCAGCTTTTGGGGCCGTGAACTTCTGGGCCATTGTCCTCTACAACATCCCAGCACTCAACAGCGTGGACTTTGCACTGCTGGTGACCAAGAGACTCCTCGTGATGGGTAAGGGGCTGCCAGCCTCCCCCACTGAGAGACCCCTTCATTTCATGATGGGGGGACACTGGTGCAGGAGYTGAGGACTGGGATTCTTGAGTCCTTTTGGGTTCAAAGAGTCCTGGCCACTGGCTTGTTTTGTGGCTGCTCCAAATGTCCTTAATTCCTTTGCGAAATGTGCAGGCAGTGGTTTCTTAGCCCTCCCCAATGACTGCCCTGGGGTGCCCGCTGCCTTCCAGGTGTGCCCTACTGCTCCTGGCACAGCCTGGCACTGATTTAGGCTCCCTGGAGGTCACATTCACCTCACCCAGTGGGGCTGAGTTCCTGCCTGTGGAATGTCCCCTTGCTGGAGAAAGGGATTCACTCCTCCTGCCTCRTTCCCTTTGCCTCGGCAGACATTCCTGCCTCATCCTGACAGGTACAAATTCCCATCCTGCAGCCTGCACATTTCTAATCAGTGGATGGTGCACTATTTTGAAGGTTCCCTGGGCTGCCCAGGGTATAAATAACCTTCTGGAGCTGCTGTCCTGTGGCCCCTGCAGGCTGGGGCTGGGAGGGGACGGTGAAGTCACGCTCTGGGCTCCGTGTGCCAGGAGTGCCTGCCCGCTGAGCTCGCTGGCTTTTGCTGGTCCCATTATTCATTGCAGAGGTCCTGTTTTAGCAGGAACAAACCCTGAGCCTCCCCTGTGCTGTGGATACCAGGTTTGTGRTCACAAATGCCATCAGACCCTTTTAAATGGAGGGAGAGCTCCAGGCTCTGTCACTGACACAGGTGACAAAAATACACATTTTCCTGGGGGGATACTGTGTCCCCACCAAGCACAGGACGAGGCTGGGGKTGAATCCTCAGCATCAGTGGGACTCAAAGCTTCCTGAAGGTCACAGAATGGTGACCTTGAGTGACAATAGATATAGGCAGATTCAAAGGGCAGAGAGTCACCCACGGTGTCTGAACTGGGGGAGCAGAAGGAGTTTTGGGGCTAAGAGGGGCTCCTCCACCATGTCCCCACTTCAGCTGCAGTCCAGGGTGCCTTGGAGGGCTCATGCACAGTTTTGTCTAAAATCCAGTCCCAAGGGTTTCCCTTTTCTCTCAGTGAGGCTTCAGTGCTGGGTCTGGGATAAAAAAACATCACTGGCCACCATGAGTGGGTGGGATGCCCCAAATCCAGCCGAGAGACAGCTGTGCTGGTGGAGAGCTGGCCCTGTCAGACCAGCAGCCAGCCCTGGGTGACYCTGTGTCCCTCCCTGTGCAGGTTTCCCTGTGAGCACCCTGTCCATCTGGTTCATCACGTACTGCGGGGTGCAGCTGATCAAGGAGCGTGAGCGTGTCCTGGCCATCCAGGAGGAGCACAAGGCCAAGGTGGAGTAGGGGAGGCGCCAGCAGGCCGGTCCCAAAGCCTGCTGACCCTTCCAGCCACTGGCCAGGGCTCCCCAGGCCCTCCCGACTGTCGGACTGCTGTAGCTCATCCACGTAGAAGCACCTGGAAGACGCAGATCACCCCTTGCTGCAGGGAGGTTTTTCCATCGGGCACAGTGGGTGTTTCACAGGCTCCCTGGGTGTGGCAGGATGCTGAGGCAGCTCCCRGGACGTTTCTCCAGTGCCAGAGCCATCCCCATCGTCTTCCTGACCCTCTGACGTCGTGCGGGCTCGGAGATTTCACCCCCTGCTTCCCAGCACCAGCACTGGGCTCTCCCACAGCCCACATCTCCCAGAGGAGACACTCCAAATCCCATGGCTGGAGGTTTTAGGGCCCTGCACTGCAGGGTCTGAGACYGACACGGCCACCACGACCACCCCGCCGTTACACGTGTCCTGGGACTCAAGCCAAACCCCACCTCTGTTGGTTTTATATGCCATGGACAAAGGTCTAGGCTCACATTCCTGCCCATGGCTGAGGGACAGAAGGTGCTGTGGCCACCCCTTGYTCATCTCCAGCCCCCCATCCCTTTYCTCAGCTGCCTTTGGTGCGCACAGCCCACGGCTGCAGGGCTGGGTGGGCACACAGATAATCACAACCAAAGGAGGAAAACCCCGAATGAAGGGCAGGGATTTGGGGCTGGGTGGTGGAGGGAAAGCCTGTGGGAGACTCCTCCTCGGGGATGTTGACTTTGGGAGAGTGTGAAATACGGTGCCTTGGGGGAAGGGTGGGTTTGTAAGTGAAAAATAGCTCTGGCTCTCTTGCACTTTAGACAACCCTCAGTGGCCTTATGTCCGAGTTGTGTCCGTGCTGGCGAGGGCAGGCTCCAGACCCCTTTCCAACRTGGGTCGAGATGCCTGGTGCATCCCTGTGGGTGAAACAGGATGGGTTCCCAGCCAGCTTTCAGCTCTGCCAAAGTGATTTGTGAAGTCCCCGATCAATGTCACTTATTTATGTAGCGAATAAATGTTGGATAACTCTGGCAGCTGCTGCTCATCACTGTTGTGCTGCAGGTGACACCCCCAACACCCCGGAGCTGAGAGGACGAGGATCTGTTTGCAGGTCCTCACCTGCCACCCAAAACAGTGACATGAGACATTTTTTACTTCAGCAGAAGCCTGCTTTGGTGGCGTCACCAGATTGAAGGTTGGGCTGCAGCTCAGGTCATATTCACCTTTATCTTGACTCTGCCTTTGTCGGTGTCTTGAGCCTGCAGCCATCACTCTGTCCCCCATGTGTGGTTTGGGTTGGCAGCCTGGTTGGATTTATTTCTGTGAGTGTGACCAACAGCACTGGGAGTAAGGGCAGGTATTGTGCCTTGGTGGCATCTCCTCCCACCCCCAAAAACTCTCCAGCTGCCAGGTACATCCCTTTTTGACACATCTGTCACTGCTGGACTCTTGGTAGGTGTTTCTTGGCATCTCCATTATTTCAGATTTTCCATCAAAGCAGCTCTGCCATGATGTGCTTCCTGCAGGGTTAAATTCATCTCTGCCCCTCCCCAGGGGTGTCCTTGCCCAGGTGACACCATCCTGAGCTACCAAGTGACAAAGGCCGTGTCGCTGTGGTGGCTCTGCTCTGGTCCATGGCTACTGGGGAGGACAAACAGAGTCACCTGCCYGTGTCCAAGTGGGTGACTCACATGRCAAAGCCCAGTGACTCTGCAGTGCCCTCCTGACTTGGATGCTCCAGCAGAAAATAGCCCATTCACTAAGGMGCTATATTTACCAAGCAGCTGCTGAAGCTGCCAGAAGGAGCTAATCTTAGACGCCAGCCCAGCGAGTGATCTGTCCKAGACACTTACGGGACAACTCGGGCTTTGTCCTCCTTTCCCAGGAGTTATCCCTTCAGCTCTCACTGCTCTGATGAGCCCAGGAGCTCTGGTGGGCCAGGAGCACCCTGGTGTTATCTCAGCCAGCCCAGCCTTGCTCAGACCACACTCAGCATCACTGAATGCCTCTGTAAAATGGAATTTATCCCCTGCTCATCTCTCTGGAGAAGAGCATCCCACCTGATCTGGTTATTCATAAAACTCAAGAAGCCAAGAAAAGTAATTATTTATTGCAATTACAAATCCCARTTAATAGCTCTGCACTGGAYACKTCCTTGTTCAGGCTGACCTGGCTAAAATTCCTRCATTCATCTTTTTTGTTCTAACATTTTGTATAGGAGGGAGGGCTCCTGTGACACTGCATGCCTTTAAGATATATTCACCTGTCCTCACTGTCATGGTTTAATGCCACATGGCCACTCACTTGCTCCTCCTCACCCCCCATAAGGAGGAGAATCAGAAAGGAAAGGTAATCAGGTAAATGTCTTGAGATAAGAAAAGTTTAACWTGTGAAGCAAAATTTAATGATGATAATAATGATAAGGAGAGGAGAAAGAATAACAGAACCCAAGAGAAACAAGTGATGCGCAACACAATTCCTCATCACCCCCTGAGTGATGCCCAGCCTGACCCCAAACAGCAATTGGATCCTTTCTGGGTAAATTCCACAGTTTATATACTGGAAATGATGTCCTGGGGAAGGGAATATCCCTCTGGCCAGTTGGGGTCAGCCCTCCCGGCCGTGATGATTCTTTCAGTGCAGCTCCTCACTGGCAGARCSTGGGACACTGAAAATCCTTGACTCAGGTGAGAACAACTCAGTGAGAGCCAAAACATTGGTGAGTTACCAACATTTAACTCATCCTAAATCAGAAAAAAAAACAGCACTGTACCTGCCATGAGGAGCAAAATTAACTCTGTCCTGGGGGGACTATTGCCCACTTAAGGACACGCTTAATGACTTTTGTGATCCATTGGTCATTGGAAATCTGTGACTGTGGCCCTGTCAGATCTGGGGGACACAGTGCACCCAGGGGACAATGCTCTTAGAAAACCAGGGCTGCTCCCCTAAGCCTTGGAGCTGCTCCAGCTGCAGGGAAGAGCCACTGTAGAATTCCCAGAAAAGGTTTGGGACCAGCACAGTACCCTTTTCCCRGGTGAAACACAAACCTGGGAGATGCCAGGACTCCCCAGGTCCCAGAGCTCCCCCAAGGGAGGGGCTGTAGCTGCRTTTTAGCAGTGGCACCTCGTGGTGTGGGGGATAAAGAAGCAAAACTCAGATGGCAGCACAAGGGAAAGGAAAACAACGCAGGGCTCARGGGAGATTAAAGGCAGAGGGTGGGGGGAGATCCCAATGCTGGCACAACAGCACGGGATTAAACTCAGGAGGGCACAGAGCTCATGCAGAGGCAGCAGGGAGGGGAGGATGGGGTGCCCAGCCCCAGATGTCAGGGAGCAAAGATTTCGGAAGTGTGACCCAGCTCAAAGATCAGCGCTGGGAGCTTGATCCCRTGACAGATGAGCAGCACAGAGGAGCTTACGATGAGAGCTCTGGAAACAGCTTGTGATTATTTCCCTGTTTTTCTGGTGCTCCCCAGATGCTGCTGGAACCACACAAGTGCAGAAAGGCTTCSTACCAGCACAGCTCCCTCCCYCYTCCCACTCCTGGAGACAGCCATCAYRGCAATTTTTATAAATACACYATGCCAGGGTAAGGGGTTATGTGGCTTTAAATATGCCAAGAATAGTGGCTAATATCTTTGCATARACTTAATTAAATCGTTAATTAAATCTTTGCCATCATGGACTGTCAGACAGCCCAGAGGGTCTGCAGTAGGAGATAAAACACATTCATGCACAAGTTTTACTGTAGGTATAAATAATTATAGCCACTCTGCTCACCCATGTCTGTCAAATCAAATTTTCTTCTTTGTGAGCTCTGTGGGAACAGCCGGACTTGGACCGGCCATCTGAGGGCCCATGGGACTTCCTGGACATCCCTGGGCATCCAGGACACAGGACCTGCTGGAGAACTTGGCCAAGCTGGACCATCAGCTCAGGGCCAGGCAGGTTGTCTCCAGACTCCATCGAGGGGGTGATGAACCAGAAGAGCAGGAAACCCTCAGTTAACCAGGAGCTGCTTGTGTTTGGATGTTTTAATCTGTGAGCTGAAACCCACCACTGCATTTCCTGTACTTCTATTCAGTCTCAGACTCTCTTTCTGTCACCAAGGCGTGGAAAAGACGGATTTATCGATGCGAAGGTGCCATTGAAGCCCATTTGCAGGTGTGACAGAATCACAGGATCAGTGAGGMTGGAAAAGAGCTCTGGGACCATCGACTCCAGCCTATGGTTGAACACCATTGAACTCTGAGTTCCACGTCCAGCCTTTCCTTAACCATCCCCAGGCATGGTGACTCCACCACCTACTGCAGGGGAAGAGAACCATCCCTCTCCCACAATCCTCAGGCCTCCTGCTTTAGTGGGAATTTTAAAGTAACTCCCAGCACGGGTCCCATATCCCATACAGGGCTGTAAACAAACAGCTCCAGCTCCATTCCCCACACCCTTCCAGACGCCTGAAGAGTGACTCTAGAGGAGAATAAAGGACAAACCTGCRCAGCAAAGCAGCCCTGGGCAGGAGCTGGCTGGAGCTGGGGATGCCACAAAGCCCACATAAGACCCTCCCTTAGCACATCTTTCCAGCTTTGAYTTCACCGTCTATTTTTAGCAGAGCTGAAGGTTCAGTGCTTTCAGAACAGCCCTTTCAGTGTGGTCAGGAAGAAGTCCCAGCCTTGCCCCCATGACCCAAAAGGCAGATTGGGSTCTTTGATTCACCCGGAGGCTGCTTCCCAAGCCCGCGGGTCGCACGCGTCCCCCGCAGTGTC
Source organism: Malurus melanocephalus (assembly GCF_030028575.1). Lineage (NCBI taxonomy): Eukaryota > Metazoa > Chordata > Aves > Passeriformes > Maluridae > Malurus > Malurus melanocephalus. Next base: position 369,189 of record NW_026623367.1, read on the forward strand.
ACAGCGGTGACACTCCCACTCCCCCCGCAGTGACTCACGGGCTGACAGACCCTTCCTGAATTACTGAGGCTGGAATTACAGCTGTTCCTCGGCCCCCTCCCTCCCTCCCTCCCTCCCTGCCCAATGTGTCATATTAAAGGGTGATCGGCTTACACATGCTGCAGTATGGGTTCCGTAAGCCCTGCAGCGCTCTGGCTATATATAAAGCCCCGAGCTGGGAGCTGAAGTACACGGACAGCTGGGAGCGCAGCGAGCGTTTCACATTCCCGGTGTGCCGGCGCTCTGGAACCCRGCGAGGCTGCGAGCCCTGCTTTGAGCGAGTTCCTTTACTCAGGTACAGACAGAGCCCCCAATATTTATCCATAAAACAAAGATTGGCAGAAAGAACGAGCGCCTACTCGTCACCATGGGCCTGCCTCTTGATCAAGTGGAGGAATTGCGTCTCTACCAGCAAACGCTTCTYCAGGATGGGCTCAAAGACATGTTGGACCACAATAAGTTTCTGGACTGTGTCTTGAAAGTCAAAGGGAAGGAGTTTCCCTGCCATCGGCTGGTRCTGGCAGCCTGCAGCCCGTATTTCCGGGCCATGTTCCTCTCAGACATGGAAGAGAGCAAGAAGAGGGAGATCAGCTTGGAGGACGTCGATCCGGATGTCATGGGCAAGATCCTCCATTACATCTACACCTCGGAGCTGGAGATCACCGAGCAGAACGTGCAGGACATCTTCTCCGTGGCCAACATGTTCCAGATCCCCTCCATCTTCACCGTGTGCGTGTCCTTCCTGCAGAARCGCCTCTGCCTCAGCAACTGCCTGGCCATCTTCCGGCTGGGGCTGATGCTGGACTGCGCCCGGCTGGCCGTGGCCGCCCGCGATTTCATCTGTGACCGCTTCGCGCTGGTCTCCCGYGACGAGGAGTTCTACCAGCTGTCCCCCGATGAGCTGATCGCCATCATCTCCAGCGACTCGCTCAACATTGAGAAGGAGGAGAGCGTCTTCGAGGTGGTGATGAAGTGGGTGGGGACCAAGGACCGTGAGAGCCGGCAGAAGGCCTTGCCTGTCATCTTCGAAAGCATCCGCTTCCGCCTCATGCCCAGCGACTACATCAGGGACCACGTGGAGAAGCAWGCCGTGGTCAAGTCCAGCCCGGAGCTGCTCAAGAAACTGCAGATGGTGAAGGACGCCCAGAAAGGTAAATTCACTGTGGTGAAGAAGAAGAAGGTRAAGAAGAACAGTGAGAATCAAACTAAGGAGAATGTTGTCAATGGAGCGGTGGATGAAGGGGAAGATACCGAGGAGGAAGCTCTCCCCGGGATCTTGAATGACACGATGCGCTTTGGGATGTTCCTCCAGGACCTTATTTTCATGGTGAGCGACAGTGGGGCAGTGGCCTATGACCCCAATGCCAACGAGTGCTATTTTGCCTCGCTGTCCACTCAAATCCCAAAGAACCAYATCAGTCTGGTGACCAAAGAGAATCAGATCTTCATTGTTGGGGGACTGTACTACAACGAGGACAACAAAGAGGATCCCATGAGCTCCTACTTCCTTCAGGTACCACTTTTATCTTTTTTTTTTGTGTTTCTTTGGCCACTTTGGAGCACCATCAGGCTTTAGCTTCCATGTAGTGCCAGCAATATTTGTTATCACAAAATGATAACATTACRATGAAAGTTGTAAATGAAGGAGAAGCATCTGAGTTACTTTACCAGAGATTCTTCTCCCCATATTTTTAAGGCAGATCCCACTGAAAGGAGGTTATGGGAGTTGAGGAAGAAGGTGTGAAAGAGTAGGTAATAGSAATGAGCCTTCCTGACCCAAATCTTGAACAGAGGATTGTTTAGAACAGTGAATTCGGCCCAGCCCAGGGCTCATGAGCTGGGAAGTTCTTGGCATCAGAGCTGGGTTCTGCTTTGCATCCCCTGTGCTCCCTGGTTCTGAACCCCAGTAAAACCCCAAATAGGAGCAGCAGCAGCAGCAGCCACAGAGCAAACACCCCAAGGACACAGGGCATGTCCCTGCCTCCCAACCTRCACCCCATTCCTGGTGCTGCTCCTGCCCCTGGATGGGGGATTGTTCAGCTCGGAGTTTCTGCCTCGGCCATTTCCATCCTGTGAGGGGGAAACCGCCCTGTTATGCCTTTGGGGACACTCCACAGGGAAAGTGGCTGTTCTAACTCAGCAGTGACCAAGCTGTGACTGGATTGAGCTGCACAGGCAATCTGAGCCCCAGCCTGGGACGGAGCCCAGATTTCTTTCCCTGTAGACAGCTAACGCRAGGCGCCGACCCTTCCTGCTGACCCCGAGGAATCCAGTAAATCCTCTGTTCTTCCTCCCGTACTCAGAAATCCTTGTTTTGTTCCTCTCCATGGCTCAAGTCTTCTGGGAAGAAATAATAATGTGTCCCAGGCTCACATCTTCTGGGGAAAACAATAACATCTCCAGGCAGAAAGGATGAAATGGGGGTGGTTGCCAAGCCGAGGCACAGAGCCCTGATGCTTTCCTGGACTCATTGCCCTCATCASTGGGGCTGCACATCATGCAGGGAGCAGGCTTGTCCTCACCTGGAAAGGGCAGGAGGTTAAGCAGGCCAGCTGAGGTCCAGGGAATGAGAAGCCAGCAGGGAGAACCCTCAGCCCTAGAAAGGAGGAGGGGGTGGGAAGGTGTGGAAGTGCCAGGGATGTGCTGTTTGAGACACAGCCCTTGACACTGGACAGAGGTGTGGCCAGCTCCATCATTCACCTGCGCAGAGCTGACACATGCATTCAGCCCAAACCTGTGCCTAGAGATCAAACATTCCAGCAGGGGTGGAGCAKGGTCCAGAGAGGTCACAGAACCTCCACAGAGTCACAGAATGACCTGAGCTGGGAGGGACCTTGAAAATCACCCAGTTCCAAACCCCTGCCATGGGCAGGGACACCTTCCACTCAACCAGGCTGCTCAGAGCTCCGTCCAGCCTGGCCTTGAACACTTCCAGGGGTGGAAAAACACCGTGACCATTCCTTGGCAACATTTAATATTTTAACAAAGCCCTAGAAATCTTCTCTATCTCCAAAGCTGTGTCCCCTTGAACTTGAAGGACCTCTTTGGAGGTCCTGCAACCCAAAGTGCTCTGTGGTTCTGAGCTGCAAACAGCAAGATTTCTGTTCAGCTCCCGGTTTGTCACTGACTCAGTGGCAAATGCCCTGAGCATCATGGGGCCATTTTTAGCTCTTCSCCACAAGAAGGGGACAGCAGACAGTCCACACCTCCCCCTGTCCCTCGTGCTTGGGAGAATCMGACAAGTCCTGGGGCTGGAGAGTGTCACCACTTTGCAAAGGTGTAATTTATTATATCAGTGTCATTATGTAGCTCACGGTTCCTGTAGAAGTAAGAGAGGATTTTTCAGCTGAAATGACATAGTTAGACATTCAGGTCTATGACRAGCTCTTGAACCACTGTGCCACAGCTCCCTACACCCTCTGACTGTTTCTATCTTCCCCAATTTCACATTCCCCCTGCTGAAGCCAGGAGCATTAGRTCAGGGATAATTTAGATTAAAAGAGAGGCCCCAAAATATAAAAATGCTGATAAATCCCAGGGGCCTTGCAGATTTTGCCAGGAGCAAAATGATTCCAGTGACATTTCGGATGGAGAAGGGTATCCTCCTCTGTCACTTGTGAGATTTATGGCTCGAAAACAATGCTGAATCCATCAAGAAGCAGGAACCATCCYGATGACTGAGCTGCTCAGGGTTGCACTATAAATAACACATGTGTGGACCACAGCTTACAAAGAGACAAAACCACAGACACCCAGCTGAGGCCGAGGCTCTGGAGCCAGCCCAGGGGGCTGAAGCTCCTTGGCCTGAGCCCACGGCAGACACTGTTCCAGGCAATGCTGCGTCACAGCTTCGTCCTGCAGAGTCCCACAGGATTGGCTGCAAGACCTCCCTCCCTCCTCTGCTATCAAAACACTTTATTTTTTTTACCCCAGTTCCCATTAAGCTGCAATGCTCGAGCCCCCACTCTCAGAATTATTCATTTATTTATTGGTTTTGGTTTTTTTTCTGGTGGGAGATGAATCCATGCCTTGATCTACCGATGTCCAGGGTTTGGTGATCTGGTCCAACAGCAATGTTTGGATCAGCTTCCTCCTCCATCAGCTGGCTCTGGCACATTTATCTGTGCAGCCAGCACTTCTAGCACCACCCTGTTACCTGGCAGAGATGGAAAAACCAGGATGAAACACTGTGAGGTGCTCARTGTATGAAAAGGTTCAGGAAAACTTCCAAGATTGAAATGCTTCCCACTCCTCCAGTCCCAGGAATGATCCATTTTATTTCCAGCATGGAAGCCTTTCACTCAAAGCTGACCAAACTTGTTCCAGTTTCCATGTCTGAGAAGGAGTCTCAGGAGAGTTTATTCCTCCCCACAACTCCCTGGCAGGAAGGAGGTTGTAGCCAKGTGGGGSTCAGCCTCTCCTCCCAGGCCATCRGCAACAGGATGAGAGGATGAGGCCTCAGGCTGCACCAAGGTAGGTTCAGGCTGGACATTAAGGAGAATTTTTTCMCTGGAAATGTGGTCAGGCATGGGAATGGGCTGCCCAGGGAAGGGGTGGAGTCACCATTCCTGGAGGTGTTCATGAARTGACCAGAGGTGGCATTCAGTGCCATGGAGTTGGCAAGGAGGTGACTGGTCAAAGCTGGACCCAAGGACCCCACAGGTTTTTTTCCAGCCTTAATGTGATTCTGTGAACTCCAGGCTTTGATGAACAGAGCAGAACACACTGCTGCAGTCCTGTCTCTGCTCTTTTGCCTTGTCATTAAAGGTTTATCATAACTGGGTTTGCTCTCAGATGTCCCATCCCACTCCAGGTGACAAGGACACAGCCACAGGAGCATTGCACACAGCGCTGCTGGGCTGACCAGGCTTCACCCTCATCCTCTGGACCCTGATATAACCCATTGTGGGGGGTGAACATTCACTAATGACCATGTGTTCCCTTCCAGTACGACCATCTGGATGCAGACTGGCTGGGGATGCCCCCCCTGCCCTCCCCTCGCTGCCTCTTCGGCCTGGGAGAGGCTGAAAACTCCATTTTTGTGGTCGGAGGGAAGGAACTGAAGGAGGGGGAGAAGACCTTGGACTCGGTGCTGTGCTACGACCGGCTGTGAGTGCGGGGCTGGAGGGGGCACAGGAGAAGGGGAGCAGCTGCCTTGCAGAGGGACTGCAGGGCTCCAGGGGTCAGAGGGGTTTGCAGAAGGGTTTGAACTCTGTGYCTGGATGCTGGCACTGCTGGGACTGCCCTGGGGCTCTGAGCTGCCTCACTCCAGCTGCTCCATTTATTGCAGCTGAAYCTCCTGGAGATGGGAGCCCTTGTGGGGATATTTTGTTATCTGAGACTGGTGTTAGTRGATGTTTATGTGAGACATGTACAGAGGAGCTTTTCCTTCTGCTAAACCTTCTTCTCTTGCCCATGGATTGCAGGGTTAGTGACGTTCACTGTGGTCTCACCRAAAGAGGTTTGAACAGAAAAAATTGTTTTTAAAATATTCGGATGTAGCACAGAATGGCTCATCCTTTTTGATATCCGGCTTACTGTCCAATTATTTTTGGACAATGGGCTCTGACCCATGCTAGGCCATGAGCKTTATTAAAAAGCACCATCCTGTTCTTCTCTCAGGAGACAGAAACTTCCAAAGGCTGCTGCTCTCTGCCCCAAAGAGGCAGAGCAGCAGGCATCAACAGGCCTTTGCTTGGTCTATATTTAGATGTGTGTGCTTCCAAGTCTGTTTTATAGGCAGAGATTTGAAACCAGTTCCATTCCCACAGAACAGGGCATTTCCCTGCCCCTGCAGACTCTGGGAAAGGATGAGCTTGTCCCCATTGGGCACTCAGGGGGTGGCTGGATGTCWCTTTGCAGCTGGTAGAGATGTGATCAGCACCACTTTGGTTTCGCTGGACTGACATCATTCCAGCATTATTCTGATTGGCAGTGGCTGGACACGAGCCAGCCGTATGCCCAGGTGGCCAAGAAGGCCAAGGTGGCATCCTGGGTGTACCAGCAGGACTGTGGCCAGCAGGGAAGTGTTTCTTCCCCTGTATTCGGCACTGCTGGGGCTGCCCCTCAAATCCTGTGCCCAGTKTTGGGCCCTTCATGACCAGAAGGACACTGAGGGGCTGGAGAATGTCCAGGGAAGGTGACAGAGCTGGGGAAGGGTCTGGAGCCCCAGGAGCAGCTGAGGGAGCTGGGAAAGGGGCTGGGCCTGGAACAAAGGAGGTTCTAGGGGACATTATTGCTCTCTACATCTACCTGAAGACTTCAAGAAAATAATGGCTAGTAGCATAAATATTCTGCTTATTTTACTGTYACCCTTTTTTAGGATTACAAAATTTACTGGACAAGCCTGTCTCATTGCAGGCATTTTTTTCTGAGACTGAATCCAACTGTGCTCAGCTCTAAGTCTGGCAGGAGCCATCTCCTGTAGGTGTCACCCAGCAAGCTACAAATCCTTTTTTTTCACATCTTTCTCTGACCCAGGTCCTTCAAGTGGGGTGAGGCCGATTCCCTTCCCTACGCTGTCTATGGCCACGCAGTGGTGTCACACAAGGATCTGGTCTACGTCATYGGGGGCAAAGGAAGTGACAAGTAAGTCAAAAAGCAGGGGAAAATCAAAGAGTCAACCCCTCAAATCAGTGGGAGTGCAGAGCTGGTAACTCCCTTGGTTTAAAGAAGGCTGGACGGGATGTGAGAGGTGGATCCTTCCCTCTCGGCTCACCTTTGTACCTGCAGCCCTTTCCAAAACCTTAGGAGGTCAATGGGGAACATCAGGGAGAAGAAAGTGTCCTTGCAGGAAAAAGAATGTACTGTCTCACCCATGGGGGCAGGCTGGATGGGGCTTTAAGGAAAACCAGTSCAGTRGRAGGTGTCCCTGCCMATGGGGGTCGGAATGAGAAGATCTTTAAAGATCCTTCCAATTCAAAMCATTCTGTGATCCCTCTTGCTCACAAAAAAATCAAATGCCACACAGACTGGGAGAGGCACTGAAGAGCAAGAAGCCCCTTCACTTTTAGGGTCTCCTGTCTTGGTCCTGTGGAGCAGAGTGGCCAAATCCAGACGTTTGTTTGCAACAGGAAGGGAAAACCTGATCCAGCCTGACCCCGTATTGCCCTCCCACAGGAGATGAGCTCAGCAGGAAAAGCCTCTCTGGCTGCCTGGCAGGGCACAAGTGTGACTGCAGGGCAAACAGAATCACAGAATCACCAGGATTGGAAGAGATCTTCAAGATCTTCCAGTCCAACCCATGCCCTGACACCTCAACTAAACCATGGCACCGTGTGCCACATCCAATCTCTCTTTAAACACACCCAGGGATGGTGACTCCACCACCTGCCTGGGCACCCCATTCCAATGCTTTATCACTCTTCCTGTAACTTTTTTCAAATATCCAAGCCTTCCACAGCCCAGCCAAGACTGGTCCAGCTCAGGAAGGTTCATGGTGTGCAAGGTGTGAATGTGTGCACCCATTCACACCTCACACAGCCCACCTGGGGACAGGGAGGTCACTGAGGGTGTTTTGCATCATCGCTGTGCATCAGGAGCCCTGAAACATCTCCTGAGGGCTGTTCAGGAGCCCTGAAACATCTCCTGAGGGCTGTGGGTGTCCTAAGGGGCTGTTGGCTGTATGGATCCATGTCCAGGCTGTTTGAGCACAAAGCTGAGCTTGCAGGACTCCAGTCCCAGGTGGGCACAATAGGACAGGACAGRTTACACACACCATGGTGGCTCTAGGATGGGCACAGCAAAGGGTGTGTTCCTCCACTCATGCCAACGTGGAGGAGCAGAATCCTCCCTGTGCACCCCAYGTCCTCCCCAGCAGACACCCCCAAACCCCTGCAGCGCAAAGCCACCCCATGACAGGCGATCAAGGCTTCTTTCCCCTCTCATTTCTCTCCAGGAAGTGCCTGAAGAAGATGTGTGTCTACAACCCTGCCAAGTTTGAGTGGAAGGAGATGGCTCCCATGAAAACCGCCCGCTCCTTGTTCGGCGCCACCGTGCACAAGGACAAAATCTACGTGGCAGCCGGAGTGACCGACTCTGGTTTGACCAGCACGGTGGAGGTCTACGACATCGCCACCAACAAGTASGTCCTGAGGAGCAGTTACACCAGGAGTAGCTGCAGGATGGGTTCAGAAACTTCCAGCCACTCTGGAGGTTGTTTTTGACTCCTCATGTTGGTTCATTCAGTTTAAATGCCCATGGMAGGGGAGTTGGAGTGSATAACCTTCAAGGTCCCTTCCAACCCAAAMCATTCCAGGRYTCYGTGKTTCCTCAGAGAGCTGGGCATCACCAGTGTCGCCRTGGTTGGGCTGTGGGTCATCTCAGGCTCATTCTCAAAGTGGTTTTACCAACTGGTGCCATCCTTGGGTTCCCTGGCAGCTTCACCCAACATGATCAACGCTCTGATTTTGGGTGGCTCTTGCAGCTGCAGCCCCAGTGCTGGGACATTCTGGTCTATGTACTCAATGCAAAATGAAATTGAACAATGATGATGGAAGCAGCTGTCCCWAAAAACAGCCAGGGTATGATCCCATCCCACCTAAACCTGCACAAGGAAAGAGCTGTCCCTAAAAACAGCCAGGGTCTGATCCCATCCCACCTAAACCTGCACAACTTCATCTATCACTTGTGAGCTCTGTAAAATCCTGATTTGAGGCTGCCCTTGGTGTGGGGGTGGCCAGAGTGCTGTAACTTGTCCCCTCTCCTGTCATGGCAGGTGGGACACCTTCACCGAGTTCCCTCAGGAGCGCAGCTCTGTCAGCCTGGTCAGCCTGTCCGGGGTGCTCTACCTGCTCGGGGGGTTCGCCACGGTGGAGACTGAGTCAGGAGAGCTGGTGCCAACGGAGCTGAACGATGTTTGGAGGTGATGATCTTCCCCTGGGGTGTCTAAGGAGCATGGGAGGGATGTCAGTGATGAAATAGATGTTTTCTGTCTATTTTGATGGCTTCAGTGTGAGATGGATGCTGTCACCCAGCACGAGGCTGCAGGCTCAGTGCAGGGTCTCTGGGTGGGAAATCTGCCCTGTGCTGTGCTGGAGGGCACATTAGTGCTTCAGTGATCTCTCCCAGCCTCAAACAGCAGCAGCCTAGGGAAAACCTGCTCCTTTGGCTTTGTTGTGCCTTGACATTTTGCCTGGAGCTGGTTCCAGCCTCCCCTTTGGTGTGGAGCAGCATCTGTGCAATGCTTCCTCTCCCTGGGAACAGCCAGGGCTCGGGCTGGGAGGCAGGGGTTGGTCTGGGAAGCAGAGAGATTGGGCTCGAAGCAGAGAGGCTGGGCTGGGAAGCAGATAGAATTGTCTGGGAAGCAGAATCTGGGCTGGGAAGCAGAGAGTCTTACATGCAAGAGAAGCATGCAGAAAGCGCTTTGTGACAGCTGCGACTCCGGCTTTCGCTGCTCCTGTCCCTCACATTGGTGCTTTAGCACCCTCAGCAGGATCCTGCTGTCCTTCACCATCGATGTTCATTCCACCTGGGTGCCATCAAACCATTTCCCAGCAGGAAAACATCCCCTCCCCTGCCAGACCAGGTGCTGATATCCTTGTCCCCCAAACCAGAGCACACCGGGGCTGAAAGTCCCCGTCCACAGATCCTTGTGGCCAAACAGCTCCTGTGGGACATCACCCCAGGGCTCCCACAGCTACAGAGAGYAGCTGAAGGGACAGAGAGGAGATCTTTCCTCACCAAAACTGCCTGTCTGCCTCTCCCCAGGTACGATGAGGAGCAGAAGAAGTGGGAAGGCGTCCTCCGGGAGATCCAGTACGCCTCCGGGGCCACCTTCCTCCCCGTGCGCCTCAACGTCCTGCGCCTGACCAAGATGTGATTGGTGTTCTTCCCACGGGGGCCTGGGGCAAGGASGGGTGGGGGGAGATGGGGAGATGCTTATCAGGGATGTGGCAGCTGGATACTGTGCAAGACATTGCATCTGTGATTGGTACCTTTTYGTGTAAACGAGAAAAAGGGGGAAGCATCTGGAAAAGCTCTGGGAACGTGAAGGTGTTCACAAGGTAATTAGAGAGGGGATCTGGAGCCTGCAAGGAGCTGGGGGAGACTGAGAAGCACGGAAAAATTAGTTATTCCAGTCTCAGGACACGCAACAAATAGATCATACACGTGTTTCAGTATTTTTCTGTTTTTCCCCTTATTTTCAAATGCTGTTGGAGCTCCCCAACAAACAGTGGAGGCAGAAGGTGGGGACAAAGCTGRCATTTCCCAGGATCTACAAAGTATTTCCCAATCTCAGGTGTCTGTGAGCATGGAGAGGAGAAGGAAGGGTCAAAATCAAGTGGTACAGGGGAGACCTGGAGGAATTTGGYGAGTTCCTGAGTGATGAGGGTATTCGGGATGAGACAGCTGAAAGAAAAGAGTGTRTGAGCAGCAGAAGTGCTTTGGAAGTTGTCATGAAAAGGAAATAATCTCAGTTCTKTGCCTCCACCCCGACTTCAGAGTGATGAGAGGCTGGGAATTGAGTCTCAGGAGGGGAGTTGTGTAAGTTGTAGGGTAGGAAAGGGGGAGAAATGAGCAGGGAAGGCCACATGTGCCTCATCTCCGGCTTTCTGGCAATCACAGATCACAATGTCCTCACCTATGGTTGGACAAATGCTGTTTTTTAGGGAAAGGTTTTATATTTTTGCTGTTTCTCTTATTTTTAATGTTCAGACCTTTTCTTTTTTTTTAATTAAGAGTATTTTACTTTGCTGAGGAGATCTCGTATCTGTTAGGCTCAAAAAGGGCTTCTTACTGAGTAAAAATATATATTTATTTTAAAGTTATAAGTGATGAAGTTTTGATAGAAACATGACTGTACTGGCAGCAGGAAAAAAGATCTGTTTGAGCAAAAATCTGATCAGTGGTTTATTTAAAAATAAATGTGACTATTCCAAAAGGAATGTCCTGTGTTTGCATGTCAATGGAGCTGAAACTGATCCTTCACAGGAGCCAAGGACAAGGACTGAGCACAAGTTGTGATGGACACACACAGCCAGCCAGCCCCATGGAGACCCCCATAATTTCTTATTATTTTTCCCCCTTTGCAAGCTGAAACTTAAGGATTTGTATCCTTCCAGCTCTTCTCCACGGACACAACAAYTAGGAGTTTACCCAGGACTAGAAGGATGCTGCATCCTACAGTGACAGGATGAAACAGCCTCAGGTTATGTTACTGGATATTAGGGACAAATTTTTTCACAGAAAGGGTTGTGAAGCTCTAGAAGAGGCAGCCCAGGGAAGTGGTGGAATCACCATCCCTGGAAGTGTTAAAAAAAAAAAAAAACGTGGGTGAGGCACTTGGGGACATGGTTTGGTGGTGAACACAATCACTGTGCTGGGTTGGTGGCTGGACTCGATGACTAAAAGTCTTCTCCACCCTTAACAATTCCATGATCCTAAGATGTCATGGTACCACCAACAGGGCTGATAACCAGTAATAATTTTTTAAAAAGAAAAAATACAAACCTTGCAAAATAATTGCCTCAAAGTGACATGAAAATTCTGGTGTCACAAATTATACCTGGCTGATTCATCTGGATCAAAATGCACTCGTGGAGGAACTAAAACATGCTTGGAAGGAAAGAGAATTCAGCAGGAGTAAAGGAACCAGGGTCTTGTCCTGGTTTCATTTGAAGGATTTAAAAAAGTTACAGGATAAGCTCCTTAGAGGACAATCACATCAGAACAGTAATGAAATATTTTCAGAAGAAAAGGAAATCCAAGGTGACTGGCTGTCACAAAGTAGCTTAAAGAAAAAAAAAAGGAACAAAAATGTTTGAAACAATCAAATGTGTGAAAAATGCACTGAAAAGAAATAAACACCTTCTGCCCAGTTCTGCAGAAATTCGTGCACACAATTCCCAAGCTAATTAAAGATGAATCTTCCAAATAGCATCTGGCAGAARAGAAAAAAAAAAAAGAAAAATTAAGAAGAATTTAAAAAATAATCCCTGCATAGAATAACAATTTTTAAAAGTAATTTATTGCAGTGGCAGGATGCCACCTCCTGCCTCCACCAACAGCATCCCTGGAGGTGTTCAGAGAATGAGTGCAAGTGGCATTCAGCACTCTGGTCTGGTTCACAAGGATTGGTCACAGGTTGAAYTCARTCTTGGAGGTGTTTTCCAGCCTTAATGGTTCTGTGATTCCATGACYTTTTCTTCAGCTCTTCTTCTGCATGCAGTCTGGAAAGCTGTTGACTCTTGATCCTAAGAGAGGCTTAATTCCAATTCACCTCCTGCCACATCTCTTGCCTCTCCTGGAGGAATTCTGGGCTCTTTGAAGCCAGCAGGAGAAGGTTGCTGACCTTCCATGAATTTTGTCATGTGGTCCCTGATAAAGGCTCGAGAAGTGGCAGATAAATCTGCTCCCCATCCTTGGTCACTCACCTCACAAACCTCCATCAGGAACACAGTCACTGAGAATTTGGAGCTCCCACAGGGTTCACATCCATTGTAAGGCTGTGGAGATGCCACCACAGGGCAGAAAACCATAAAAGGAAAAACAGCTGTTGCATAAAAAGACCCAGAAGAWCTTGAAATATCCCGCTGCTTGAGCAACAAGAGCCAAATCTCAGCACGCGTTGGTCTGAGGAAGGTGGCAAAGCTGGACATCACCGAGGGAAAGGGTGGTRTTCCTCCACCTCTCCAAGAGGCTGTGTCACCCCACAGGCCATCACAGCCAAGAAATGCCACCAGGAATGCTCAGAGAGGCATCACTCCTTGCTGCTGACTGGTGTTCTCCTGGCTGAGATGTAACAGCTCTGGAGCCACAGGTCCCCCTACAGATAACGACAGTGCCAAAGACAGGGTACATCCAAAGGGTGAGGGAAAACCATCTATTCCTTTCTCTTCTCAATATCCAGGCTGATATTGCTGGTGGGGTTCCCCCTGCTCCATTTTAAAGTAATAAAGGCACTGGGTGTTTTTGGATGTGCTCCTCGGCTTCTCCACTGCTGATAGAGATCAAAGAGCCCCTACTAAGAGTTCACACAAACCTGATGGAGCCAGCAGGACCAGGAGCTCAGTCCTTCTCCCAGGGCTGTAAGCACTGAATCCCTTCTTCTATCCATTCATCACCCTTCCCTGAAAAGCCTTTTTTTTTCTGCTGGCCCCACAACAGTCAAGTTGTCTCACACACACACACACACCTCCCACCAAACCCAACACAGACCCTTACATGTGAAGCAGTGGCAGCAGTCAACATTCCACAGGAATCCACTCCTCCCCATTTCTAACTCTTCACACAATTGCCTGAAAAAACACTTTCAAAAGAAAAGGGAAAAAAAGAAAGGAAGAAAAAGGTGATGCAAAATTAAGGGAACAAAGAAAGTGGTGGAGCTTTAAGTTTTCTTTTATAAAAGACAAATTGTTTATTGATTCTGTCCTTCCACTTGCAACCTCTTTGGTAACAGTCATAACACTTCCAGACTGGGAGAACGCAGTGGAAAGGCCCAGTTGTGACCTCTCGCCAGTTTGAGGGCTCAGCGAGCCCCGACGTGCCTTGGTGAGAGGCCAAAAGCAGGTTTCAAAGCACGGCCAAGGACCTGGCCTCGAGGGACAACACAAACCAGCCTCCCCACCGTAAAAACTCTGTGCTCCCAGAGAGCAGCCCCAGCACCCCCAGGCAGAAGATGGCTCGGGATGGGGATGTTTGACTGGGAGCTGTGCCCGGGGAGGTGGCTTTGATGAACCTCTTGGGACCTGCTGGACATTGGCCAACGGGACCGTCGAAGAAGCAAGACTGGCCCGTTCCTGCGGTAGACAACGACTTGCCTCAGTTGGCCCCACAGGGATGGACTAATCCAACCATCTTAGCCTCCCCCTCCTCACATCATCCCAAAGAGAGTAACTGCTGTACTTGGAGTTAAAGATAAACATATATTGATTACACATGGTCATAAAAAAAAAAGTAATAATAATAATAGTACATTTCCTAGAACATTACTTAAGACGCTTCCGAAAAGCATCCGAGCTTCCCCTCCCCTCCCCGCCTTCCCTTAATCTATACAGAATAAAGTGCTTCGTTTAGTTTGTTCACACTTGTAGAGCCACCAGTACACTCTTAACTTGGCATGTTTGGGCAACCGATACTGAATGCCGTAAAATAATACAGAGCCAAACACCAGGCATGAGAAACTAGCTTTGAGGCAAGTGCTTGGGGTTTCATTCATTTCCTTCAAGTTCCATGCTACAGAGGTTGTTCTTACTCCTATATGTTTTCCTTTTTCTTTTTTTTTTTTCTTTTAAATTATTGTTTTCTTCCTTTGCAAGTTCAACCCAACTCCCGTCGTGATTCCGTGTCTCTAGGCAGGGCTGCGTGTGGGGAAGCTCTCGCCATCCATGCGAACAAAAGGGCGTCTGTCTGTCTGTCCTTCCCACCTGATTCCGGGCAAACCAAGAGTCACCTCAGAGGAGTTGTCTAGCAGCGGATGCCCGTCTCTATTGCACTGTCACAGCCATTCCCACCCGTCCGTCCGTCCATCCATCGCCTTCCCACCGCGCTGGGGTTATGGCTGTGGTCCGAAGGGCCAGCTGTGCCTCATGAATACGTGAGGCGAACTGGTCTGTGCTACCAGGCTCCTGGGATATATAAACCAAAAATGACCCTCCCCGCGTGACTCCCTCCCTCCCCAGAGTTCAAATGAAGGGTGGAGGGGGGAAAATAAAAATTCCAGCCCAGATGGGTCTGGGGTTTGGGTGCGTGGGAAGAGCTGTCGGCTGAACGTTGCGTTGCGGTGTATTCAGGAACTGCGTAATGGAAATCAAGCCCCTCTCCACCCTCGCGGTCTGTCAAAGAAGGGATGTGAGAGATTAAGGTGCAAGAGTTTAAAAAAAAAAAAAGAATTAAAAAAAAATTTTGAAATAAAACATAAAAAGCTTTAAAACAACGGACCCGACTTTCCTGCCTCCTGCCCTGTCTGACCCCAAGGGGTGCAAAAGGACCGGCCAGGAYGGATCCGGGATGGACGAGGCACTGCAGGAGCAACTCGTCCGAGCTCTCAGTACGCGAACGAAAACCAGACATGAAGACACACTGGGGCTGAATCAGGGTGTAGACAAAAGGGCTTGGAGGCCTTGGAGGACTCCTGGGAGCTACCCAGGCCTTGGAGAGGGCAGGGAGCAGCAGGGATCTGGTTCTCCAAAGTGCTGTGTGCATGGTCACATCTCGACGTCTCCATGTGGCTCCACGAGCAGGCTCTCGAAGGGGATTGGGCATGGCTGGGATCAGTCCTGGGCTTCCCGCTGGGCTTCCAGCCTCAAGGAAGGGCTCTCATCTCACAGAGATGTCCAAGGGGGGCAGGTCCTCGCTGGAAAAGGATGAATCAGGACAGGAACAGGGACAGCCACCTCCAGGTGAGTGGAATAAGGGAGCACACGGTGTGGGGGGATGTCTGTCAGCTGATGGGCTCCACCACAGAGGACCATAAAAGCAAGGTGAGCCCTCCTCAGGGCACAGCACTCCCACCCTGCCTCAAGGCTGAGCATGAGGGGAAAGAAGCACAAGGAAGCCTGAGGGGATGTGATCTGGGAGGCAGCAGGAGGAGACAGCAAGGACCACTCCAACACCTCTGGGRTATCACTGAATGCTTCTCTAAAGCAATCATCTTCCAGTATGGGTCATGGTCCCTTCAGACAGCCAATGGCCCCAGGATCCCCATCCCTCAGGGGTGTGTGTTTGAGAAGGCTTTGCACCATCCCAACRAGCCCCAGAGCCAGGGAGGACAGCAGAGAAGCCTTTGGAACCCACCTGAGGAGGTCAATATGGGGATGCAGTGCCACCATAGCAACCTCTTTTTGCTCGGAGCAGATGGAGATGGGGTGAGCTCACTGGTATGGGAGAGGTGCTGGGGATCCCCAGGATCCCAGCCAACACGAGGATGAAAAGCAGTTTGTGGCTCCAAAATGTTAACATCCGTCACCTTTCCCACGATGCCAGGCATGGGGGGCACCACTCAGTGGGAGGTGACACCGAGCACCTCAAAGCACACTCAGGAGAACAGCAGACGCTCCCTGTCCTGTCCCTGTCAGGCTCCTGCATGTCCCCAGCCAGCAAAGCCCCTGAGCATGGGGCTGCACCCTCCCATCTCTGCAGGGACAGAGACTCYGCCCAAGGGCTTCACTGATTTGGTCCAGGGGACAAAGCACCAAGATTTTCCCAGAGCTGGACATGGCTCCGTGTCCCCAGCACTCTGCTGTCACCAGAGAATAAGGAAGGACTCCTGTAGCCCCATTCGGGGACCTCTTCTTGCCTACCAAGAGCTGCACCACCTCCTCCATGCCCTGCCTGTGTCCTTAGGTGACCTCAACATGCTGCAACACTTCCACCGCTTGCCAGCACCTCTCTGCCCATGCARGGCGCTCTCTGACTCCAAAGGGGACATTCCTCCAGACAGGGAGACCCCACAGCCATGGTTAGCATGACACTCTGGGGCAGAGCACAGCAGTGAGAGACCCCACTGGAACTTCAGTGTCCAACAAAAAGATGACATGAAAACTTTGCTCTCCTCCTCCTCAGCATGAAGCCAGCCATATCGTCTGTAAGCTCAACTTCAACAACTTCAGCAAGCACTAATAAATGCCACAGGGCATCACCAAAACAACCACAGCCCTCACTGGTCCCCCCTGGTCCCTCCCAAACCAGGGCAGGGCAAGAGATGCCAGCACCACGAGAGGTGAAGCKTGGGAGAGCAACAAACCAGAAACTGGAACATCTTCACCAGGCTGAACACGGTCTGGCTTTGCCTCTGAACCTTGCRGTGGGACTGGGCTGGGGCTCACCCATCACTCAGGGGTTTATTCGGATTGTTAAGGCACTATTCTGGGCCGATTCTGCTGAGAAACAGAAGCGTCCTGCTCCTCTGTCCCAGGCTACCCTCCTGCCAGTCCCAAAGCTACCTGAGCTCCCCCAGGAACAGCTCCTCGACTCCAGAGCATCCCCAGGAGCCCAGCTCCTGCTGGGATTAGCAGAAAGGGCACACCAGAGCCCATYTCCCTTAAGACACCCCGAAACTGAACAACAGCGAGCTGCAGATGCCCCGAGAGGCAGTGTGGGTGTTTGTGCTTTTGCCTGTGGAGGAGGAAAACCTGTAGTGGGGAAGGAAGACGTGCYGAGGGCTGCTAACGAGAGCGTGCTAATGGCTTTCCAACAGGGACATCTGCCCATGGGGGCTGGCACCTTGGGCTCCTCCATGGTGCCCACCTGCCAACGCCCTGGGTGAGGAGCCTGAATTGAAAGACCAGCTTTACAGTACAGGGATTCAAGCACCACTAACTAGGATCTGGCTTAGAAATATCAATGCACCGGCCAGCAAGGTCAAGCCCGGATATCCTGCTCCTCCCAGCCCCACCAGTGTCCCAGCAGGAGGATGAAGCCAGCATGTGGGAAGATGAAACGGAGAGTGACACCTTTTAGCTACACCCTGACGGACGGACAGCGGTTCCCCCCAACACCCACGCTCCTGGGGGGGATTCCTTCTGCTCCCCCTCTCTGCGGAGAATGACAGGTGAGAAAAAAGAAATAAAAACCCAAAACAACCCCAAAAGGAGGAAGAAAGGGGTAGAGAGCAAGCGAAGCCTTGGCTCCCCGGGGGCAAGGCGTTCCCGAAGGGCAGAGCAGTCCGTGCAGGCGCGCGGCTGGGGTGGGGGGCACCTAATTGTTGTTTGAATTTATCCTCCCCGCGGGAAACAGGGGAGGGGGTGGTGGTAGGTGAGGAGGAGGAGGGAGGGTCTGTGGCAGGGGATGGAGCAGCGGCAGGGGCAGGGGGGACACGCCAGGGCCAGGGGGCAGCGGAGCCGGGCTGGTGGCGGGCTGGGGGACGGCCGTGTCCGAAGCCAGGGGGTTGCTGACGCGGAAACATTTCTCCTTGTGGGCTTTGAGCATGTTGGAGAAGCGGAAGCGCTGGCCGCAGACGTCGCAGGGGTAGGGCTTCTCCCCGGTGTGGGTCCGGCGGTGCCGCTTCATGTTGGGGCGGCTGGTGAAGCTCTTGCCACAGATCTCACAGATGTAGGGCTTCTCGCCTGAGGGAGGGCGGGACAAGGGGGGAGAAGCTGCTGGTTAGCCCGTGTGTCACAGACTGGGGAGGTGYGATAKWKTGAGAYRTTTTGGGAGCTCCTGTGTGTKGGGKAARGGCGGRTTRGGCCTTGCCCTGGTGAGGCAGTGAATGGCCCCACAGCTTGGCCCTATAGCCTGTATCCCAGCCCCGCAGTTTCTGCCAACCACTGCTCCACTCGGCCATAACCCAGCTCCTGAGTGGCCAAATGACCACAAGCCCCCACTGGGAGAAAGCCCATGAGGGCCAAGGGGTGTTTAAGGCTGAACACTAGGCCATGACATTCATCTWGACCCCATTTTGTTTTGGAAGTTCTATCTGAACACCGCCAGAACCCAGGAGTTGGCAGCTGTTGTGTGTGCTCTTCTGTATCTTTCCTGTCATTTTCTTCTTCTAATTTCCTCTCCTTGGCATATTTTGAGTAACTTAACATTGAACAGGTTTAACGTTTGCTGAATCAAATGGGCCAAGTTAATACTATGGCAAGTGTTTTATGTCGATTGAACRTTGTRCTAAACCTTTTGCCAAAGTTCCCTGATTTTTCTGAAGTCTGTCAGCAAATCTTTGTGTTGTTTTCACCTCTTGAGAAGATCATGTTGGTATTTCTCCCATKTATCCAACTCAGAGATCATGAGCCATCATAAACTTTTTCAAAAGTTTCATTCAGCAAATCAACTGGGGCTTTACACTGTGCCACCCCAAAACCCCATCCTGCCACCCACCCCAAGATGTTACCCCCATCCCACTGCTCTTTCCYTGGGAGAGGCTGGCTGGGGGGATTTGGGGCCAGGTGAGGGGCGTCTCACCYGTGTGCGTCTTCATGTGCTCGTCAAAGTACTGYTTCATGTTGAAGTCCTTGCCACACCACTGGCACATGAACTGCTTGTGGCCAATGTGGATGCTCATGTGTGAACGCAGCTGGTACTTGTACTGGAAGCGCTCGTTGCAGTTCTGTGGGGGCAAGGAGRTGCTGATGAGGACCCAAAATATCCCCACCTTCCCCACAAATCATCAGCAGCAAAGAAATCATTTTTTTTCTTTCCCCAAAACAAATGCAAATAAATGGCTTTTTGGGACATGCCCAGCCATGTTTGCAGGCTGGATGGGCTCGGGGTGGGATACAAAGTCCAGGCACTGGGGGGCAGACCCTGGCWTTGGACAAGTCTCATCAAAAGGTTGGTGGGACCCTCAAACTGGGAAGGGATGCAAAGTTTGTAAAAGTGTGGGACCATCCCCACAGCTGCACTGGCACAAAGCACTGTGAAAGCCCCAAGGAGTGGAAGATCTTTCCCCAGATCAGTGGTTTTGGCCTCATTTGAGAGGCTGAGGGGCAGGGGACAGCCAGCACCTTACCTCACACTTGAAAGGCTTTTCCCCGGAGTGCTGGAGCGAGTGGACCTTGAGGGACATGCTGCGCTTGAAGGACTTGCCGCAGGTCTCACAGGTGAAGGGCATGTCCTTGGTGTGTGCTGGGGGCACAGGGGCGGGGTCAGGAGCCTCCACACGCTTCCAGCCCCCATCCCCCACATCCCAGCTGAGCTCCCAGTGCCGCTGCCCAACCCCAGCAAACCCAAAGCATCCCTGGAAGATCTATGGCAGCAACTTTTGCAGAACTTCCCTGCCAAACCCCCATTCTTTTGGATCTCTTGGGTGGCTCCAAGGCCCAGGGAACCAACCAATGTTGCCACATGCAGTTTGCTTTTAAAAGCCCAGTCCTGGTCCTCTTTGACACTGGTTACACTTCCAACCTTCCTCTGATCACTTCTGATCAATCAAATAAATGGGATTCCCCAGCACCACCACCAAACCCAGCCCTGGGCAGACATTTTTCCAGCATTGAATATCAGGCCGAATTTCAAGATGTCGATGTGAGAAAGCTCACCCCAGAGTAAGCCCAGCCCTAAACACCCAACATGAAACAACAAAAAAATGTCTTTCATTGCCAAATTAATGGGTAACACCCCCAGCAAGGCTCCCCCGTGGCACCGGTGCCTCCCGCACTCACCAACCATGTGTTTGCGCACGTGGGCCATGGTGTAGAACTTCTTCTCGCAGATCTCGCAGGAGAACTTCTTCTCTGCGTAGCCGTGGACGATCTTGTTGTGCTCGTGGAGAGACCAGAGCTTCTTGAAGCCCTTCCCACACGTCACACACTGCAAGGAGACAGGAGGAGGTCAGGGAAGCAGAGGAGCCAGCTTCAGCCATGGAAGGGGAGCAGCACTGCAAAAGCTATGGCTGATACCARAAATCTCAACAACCAGCACTTCTGATCCAGACTGTGTCACTTCAAAACCTCCAAACATCAAGTTTCTATCCATGGGATGAGCAAGGGACAATGACCTTCCAGGGAAGGACRTGGAATCTCCATCAGTGGGTAGATAGGACTCTAAGGAGCAGCAGCTCATGCACCAGGGCCCTATTCCCAACTGGGAATTTTATTCCTAAATTAAGAGATTACGTAAAATAATCCCAACCCTCTGTGCATTGGAAGGCTGCAAAAAAATATAAAAAGAAGGAGAATCCCAAGCCAGGGCAGCACTACCCCAGTCCTCAGCAGATATTATGGATACTTCACCACTAAATTGGTTTTCCAAATATATCTATGATTCCGTAATATCCAAATGGAGCAAAATGGACCCAAATCACCAGTTCATCAGCACAAGTGGAACAACATGGCATGCAAAGTCTTCCCCAAGAAGTTATGGCAGAGAATCGCTTCAGCTCCAACAARTTCAATGTTTCTCTGGAAGTTCCCAGGAAAAACTTCAGTTTGTGTGAGATCTGTTTGAAGCATTTGACACCAATTCAGCCTCAGGGAAACACAGGAGAGAGATGTCCACAAAGGAAACCAGTGCCAGGAGCCAAGGGTCAACTTCCTCTCCTTTATCTTTCCGTGACTCGTATTCCTCTTGGTCAGCAGGGATAAAACCATCCCTTCTCTCCTCACAGATTTGTTGAGAAAATAATTCATGCCTTGAAGGCATCTTGCAACAACGTGGCTGAGCTGTACTGGTGAACCCAGGGAGGGAGGGATTCCTCCACTTTTCCTCCTTCCCAGAGGAACAGAGGCTCCTTGACGGGYTTCAACCAAATTCCACTGTGATATYGTGGAAAATACACCACTGTGCTGTGAAGTCACAGTATTTTTCCAAATATATTTATATTTGGGTGCCCCAAAGGAAAAATTAGGGTCACAGAATCATTCCCAACCCTCATCATCTTCATCTAGTCATGCTCGAATGTCAACATGAGTAGTCCTTYGAGTCCCACTGTTCTCAAGTCTGTATTACCATTGATCAGAACAGCTTCATCTTGACTTTCAGGGATATTTCAGGATAGATTCAGGACCAGAGCCTGATATCAAAGACATCAATATCCATTTTCTCCACTTAAAATGAAAGAGGCTGCAGGGAAATTTCAAAATGAAAGGTAGAGGGGAAGCAGCAGAGATAGGAAAACCCCCGGGGATGGKACCAAACACCCTGGAGGGCCGAGCTCAGTTAATGCTGAAGATCATCACTCAAAAATGTGAAAGTAACATCAAATTAGGGAGGAAATGAGGATATAAACTCTTGCAGGATAAAAGGAAAACCATACTGATGCTGGCCAAAAAAAGAGTCTGAGGGACAGCACAATGAGGCAAAGGATAAATTCCTTTCCAGGGGGTGGAGGTAGGATGCACATTATTGAATGACCACAGGGAGTGAGATGATGCTTAAAACCCAAAGCTTTAAGGATGAAATTTGGGGACAAAACAGCGGAAAGCAGAAGACCCAGCTGGGTAAGATGGATAGTTCCTCCCTGGATCTGATTTAAACCCAAGAAATAAAAAATGCCTATTATAGGTACAGAGCTGAAAAAAATTATTTTCCATGCAGAAACAATTCCATGCTATACTGATAAAATTATTCAATATTATCTAAGCAAATGGAGTGGATTGGGCTATTTGTAAAATTCAAAATGCTCAGTTAAGTGGGGAACAATGATCCCTTTTTCCACAGAAGGAGGTCACTGCACGGGCAGTTGTGGTTCATCCTATTCCAAAATGGTCTGGAAAAGGGATAAAAAGGAGGGGGGAGAAAAAAAAAACCCACAGTGATGTTACAACTCTATGTTATCCACTTGGAAAGCAGATGGAGTTGAAGAAACATTCTGGGGAAAACTCCTTTTTAACTGCTCAGGTTTTATGTTAGGCTGGGAAAGAGCCACCACCATGCAGGTATTGGAGCTGCACTCATCTATTCYGGGAAAAAGCATCCAAAAAAAGAAACTTCAGCACTGTGACTTTGTCAGGAAGATGCACCAAAGGGTCAGTGCAGGCAGCACTGACCTATGAGCCAAGACTGCTCCTGCCTYCATGTTCCCTGCTCGCCAAGATCTGCCTCATTCCCTGTTTTATTTGGGATGCCATGGGCGAAGGGCTCAGCAGCACTTGGGTTGTGTTACCCTCATCCAGGAGAGCTGTGAGATCATTTAAAATCTGGTCACTGGTGGGAAGAGTGATGGGAGAAGCTCTCCAGAAACTGGTTTATTTTTAATTATTAGCAGCGGCATCCTGTAAAAGAGCTCATCAGGAATTACAAGGTGGGATTTGSAGAATCTTCAGGAACACATGTCCTTGCTACTCTGATTGGGGGGAGRGGGTCTCCTYATCCCCCCAAATCTGCACTGATTTCACAGAGCCAGTTGGCCAACACAGGATCTCGTTAGCACAGGGGAAGGACCTGAGCCACACATGGACGTCAAATGCACTCAGAAATTTGCTAATACACACCAAAAAAAAAGCACAAAAGGCAGATTAAAACCATTTTAACTCCTGTCAGCAAATCCTCAAATTAAGCTAAAGTGGGTTCAGACTGGGTGGGAACGGCTAGAGTGTGTTTCTATCAGGGGCTCGTAATGTTTTATCCAGATTAACTGAATCAATTAAAAAGAAAAATTACCCCTCAAAAATTAACTCTGTGTTTCCACTGGGCCAACCAAGGGGAGGCCCCAGCCCCCCTGGGACAAATCCTCTGGTCCCAGGCCACTGTGGGACCTCCCTGAGCCTGTTATGACTCACGGATGAATGAAGATTCCCTCCCATCTGCCATACRCCAGCTGCAACACCAGCATTATCTGAGCACGAGCCCATTCCATGGTGTAGCTGGGCGAGATGACCTTCATGGTGTTTGGGATGTTCCTCCCTCTTTGGGATGWCCCATCATGGTGGGATGCTCCTCCTTTGGTGGGATGTCCCCACCTTGACAGGACATCCATCCCCTGTGGGATGCTCCACCCCTGGGTAAGGCATTTCCCCTTGTTGGGATGTCCATCCCTAGGGGGATGCTCCATCCCTGGGTAAGGGATCCTCCCATGATGGAATGTTCATACCTAGTGGGATGTTTTCCCCTGGGTAAGGAATTCCCCCTTGGTAGGACGTCCATCCCTAGGGGGATGCTCCATCCCTGGATAAAATATTCCCCCCTCGGTGGGATGTCCCCATCTTGACAGGACATCCATCCCCTGTGGGATGTTCCACCCCTGGGCAAGGAATCCCCCCTTGGTGGGATGTCCCCCCCTGGGTAAGGAATTCCCCCTTGGTGGGACGTTCACCCTGTGGGGTCCATGCCCTGGGCGGAGGGGCCGGCTCACCTGGATGTTCTTCTCGCAGTCRGTCTGGTGGTGCAGCAGGAGCTCGCTCTCCAGCAGGAAGCGCTTCCCGCACTTGTCRCAGATCTGCATSCGRCTGTGCGTGACGTTCATGTGCTTCTCCAGGTACCAGCGGTTGTTGAAGATCCGGGGACACTTCTTGCATGGATARTGCTGCTTCTCCTCCAGCTTCACCTTCTGGCCCAAGCCATCTTGTTCCTTCTTTCTCTTCCTTCCCCTCTGGCCTTCTTCTTCCTCCTCCTCCTCCTCTTCCACCTTGGCCATCTCCTGGGACCTGGTTGCCATGGAGGGTTTGGTGGCTTTGGATGCCCTGCTGCCCCTGCGGGGCTGCCCGCTCTTCTCCCTTTTCATCTCCGAGGCATCTTCATCGTCATCGTCGTCGTCCTCTTCTTCCGTCGTCTCCTCYAGGTCTTCCTCCTCGCTGYGCTCCTCCTCCTCCTCCTCCCCCACCTCYGCATCCTCTTCCTCTTCCTCCTCCTCCTCCCCTTCCTCATTCTCCTCCTCCCCATCCTCCTCCGTGTCACGCCCATCCCCGTCCGGCCGCCCCATCACGGCCGTCTCGCTGGTGGCCGCCTTGCCCTCCGTGCCCTTGGAGACGTTGAGGGTCTGGTTGTTGAGGTTCACCTCCACGATGATCTGCTCCCGGTTGTAGGAGCCCTGGCTGTCCAGGTCCTCCTCAGACTCCTCGCCCTCCATCTTACACACGGCGCCGGCGCCACCATCCTTCTCCTCCTTGTAGTACTGCTTGGCTGGGCCTGGTGGGAGCGTCCCGCTGCCCGTCCCGTCCTCCACCCGCACCGAGAAGGGGTCGTTGCCCTCCCGGGCGTAGATTTTGGGGTGGGGGGCGTCCACCTCCTGCTTGATCTCGCAGTAGTAGGGYGGGGGTCCGGCGCAGCCCTCGGCGGGCAGGGCCATGTCAGTGGCCAGGCTGAGCGAGCGCGTGTCCAGCAGGTCCTGGCAGGAGGACGCGATGTTGTTCATCTGCAGCACGGCGGCCGCGTTCAGCACGTCCTGCACATTGCAGGAGTTGACGAGCAGCTTGGAGGTGTAGATGAAGTTGAGGATCTGCTGGAGGCCCTGCGAGGTGAGGGCCTCCAGAGAGAGCTCCACGCGCTGCAGCTGCTTGTTCTGGGTGAAGAGGGAGTGGAAGAACTGGCTGTAGGCTGCCAGGACCCCCTTGTGCGCCGGGAAGATGCTCTTGTGCTGCACCAGCACGATGTCCACGTCGCACAGGTCCGGCTGAAAGAGGCGCTGCTCGTTCAGTCTGTCCATCAAACACGTGAAGTGGAGGGCTACATCCTCCACCAGGGAGTACTCAGCCGAAGGGTAGTCAGTCGTCTTTTCGACTATCAGCTGCGGGGAGGAAGGAAATAAAATCATTCAGGGCTCTTTCCCCCAAAAAAYACCCTCCTAGCCAGGCCATCGATCTCTGGCCGTGCATCAGGGATGCCACCTGAGAAGCTCCACCACAAGCTTCAGCTTGGAGATGCCAACCAAAACATTCCACCAGCAGCCCCAGCTTGGAAATATCCACCAAAAGACTCCATCACCAGCCTCATCTTGGAGATACCAACCATGAACATCCATCACCAGCCTCATCTTGGAGATACTAACCAAAATATTCCACCACCAGCCTCATCTTGGAGATACCAACCATGAACATCCATCACTACCCTCATCTTGGAGATACCAACCAAAACATTCCACCACCGGCCCCAGCCTGGAGATGATAACCAAACAGCTCCACCACCAGCCTCAGCCTCAGAACACCAAGGAGCTCTACCACCAGGCCCAGCTTGAAGACACCAACCACGAAGCTCCACCATGAACTTGGGTCCAGGTGACTCCAAGGAGGTCCAAAGCCAGGCTCAGATGCCCACACTCACTCAGAGATGTCACACAGGAGAGGGGACGCCTCAACCTCCTGAACCAGATGGAGATCCAGGTGGATATTTGCCCCAAGCAGGAAGCCAATTTTAGGCACCTGCTGAGATTTAACCCCCTAAATAAAAGAAAATTAGGATTTTAGAGCTCCCTGCTTCTACAGATAATTACATAAAGCTCAATATACTCTGATATTTCTGAATTACACTGCGTGCTCTTGCTCCCGACAGCAGCTCACTCGCAGCTGGATTCATCGGGATGATTTATGCACTTCTTAATGCTCATTTTCCATTGCCTGGGGAAAGGCACTACCTGGAAAAATTCAAATTAGGGAGCAGCGCCCCCAGGCTGGGAAATGCTGTGACTACCAACCCTCCCAAGGCAGAGTTTTCCTGATATTTGATCCAACTGCCACGTATTTCACATGGTCCAGACCATCCCTGGATGTTCAACCCCTTTTCTGGTCATTACTGAGGCCCAGGATAAGTCTGCCCGCTACATCCCAAATCCAAGGGATATCCCACGCCCTAAATCCTGCATCTTGCATTAAAAKAAGGTGGGACATACCCTTTCCCTCCACTTCCCTTGCTGAACACGCAAATCCCGGATGGAGACACATCCAGACCCTCCTTCCTGAGGATGTGACCCAGGACATGGTGCAGAACAGTGACAGGGATGGAGAATTTAACCTGCCAGGTTCATCCTGCCTTTCCTGCTCCAAAAAGTTTTTCAGCTCCCATTTTTTTCTRGGACAAATGGCAGCCCTCCATCAATGCACAAATTCCAGCAAGACATGTTCTGTTTGTCTTTTTGTTCTTTTTTTTTTTTTTCTGGTGAGCCAAAGGCAAAAGCACACACAGACAAAAATGTTTAAATAATAAAGAAGGGTGTTTTCTTCTCTGTTTTCCCAACAAGCAAAAAAACCTCTTCTCCCTCCCTGCCAAAGTTTTTCATTTTCATTGGATTTCTGCTCTACAACCAACCCTTTCAGCCAATTGGGATCTCAGCTTTGCATGGTCCTGATAGCCCTGGAGAGCCCCAGCAAGTGCTGGCACCCAGGGAAAAATATGGGAAAACCAGTTCTGCTCCAAATTCTTGGCTATGCAGCCAGGAGTGGGGCAAAGAGGTAGAAAAAGGGTCAGGTGTTGTTTATATTTTAAAATATTTTAATATACTTTTTATATTTTATATGTATTTACTATTTTCAATATTTTATACATTAATGCTAGTAGTTTATCTATAAGTAGTTTATCTGTAAATTACTTATATAAWATATATATATATGTAAATATTTAAGACATAAGCATTCTTTATATACATATTTGTTACAAAATACTGCATCCCAGCTGGAACAYCCATCCACCGCCCCGTTTTCTGAGCCTCGCGACTGCCAAGAACATTTTGATGAGGTCTTGGATGGTTCAGCCCCCCCAAGACACGCAGAAAATAAATAACGATATAACAAAGATCAAAAAACTGGAGAGACAGCAGGAATTCAGCAGAGCAGTTCGCTGTTTGCCAGGTTCTCTCCTGGAAAAAAACAAACCTAGATTCAGGTTTTTCCTCCGGGGATCCACCTCACCTCATTCCCCGCATAGGATCCCCCAAGCTTGGCAGAGAAATGGGTGCAAAACAGGGGGAAATGGGTCTGTCGGGCGGCATCGCCCAGCCTGGAAAACAAAAGCCGGCTTTTTTTGCCCTCCGGATCGAGGTTTTTTGGCAAAAGGGGCCGATCCCTCACCCAGCGGCGGTCCTTGCCAGGCAGCTCTAATCAGTCCCAGCAGCGGCGAGGACAATGCGTGTCTTGGCCGCGTCCCGCCGGTGACTTCAGCCCGGGCTTGTCAGCGGGAGGCTTTTGCTCTTTATTGCTCTCAGATGCTTTTCGTGAGCCTGCCCGGAGCCAGAGCCCCGGCCGAGACAGGAGGCGCCTGCCGGGGTGAGATCCCCAGAAAGACCCCAACTTGCCCCAAAATACCCCTGCGGCAGCTCCCGTCCCTGCAGCTCCACTGGAGCGGAGAAGCCTGACTAATGGGGATTAATGGGAGGGTTAAATCCAGGGCGCTTCCTCTGGGAAAACGCAAATATTTGAAATATAGATCTCTTTTAATATTAAAAAAAATACTGTTATTAAAAATGCATATTAAAAAAAAATTAAAAAGAATCAAGGGTTTTGCTTTTTTTCCACCATCACCACCCTGACTCTCTGGCTCTGTTTAATCCCAGGAGCAACCCAAACAACCACAGGAACAGGTCCCATCCCATCCCCATCCCGTCTGGACTTGGGGAGCTCAYTGAGTGCATTAAACCAGGATGAACCCTGAAACTGAGGGCCCCCACCACACACTGCCAACGCTTGAGCAAGATTTTGGCACCATTAGCACAGAAAAACACCCCTAAAAATTATTAGAAAGCAGCGTGGCCACGARCTCCCCACCCGAGGGGCCGGCGGCGCCTCCAGCCAGCCCTCCCCGCCCTGACGCTGCCCTCCAGCTCTATTTTAAGGGTTTTCATGTGATGCTGCCGAAGTCCCATCCCAAAACAGCTGCTGGGGCAGGGCAGAAGGGCGGCCAGAGGATGGGGAGGATGCTCCAGGAGAGAGAATGGGGTTGGATGAGCCCTGATGGCAGGGAACTGCAAGAAGAGGATAAAAGTGATAGGGGAATGGTGGTGGAAGGAGCAGTTGATGCTCACTGGACCAGGGCAGCCTCTCTCCAGCAAAACCACCAAAAATCCCACAATTGGAGGTGAAGCCCGAGCTCTGTTTCCACCCACATCCCCCTGCGTGCCTCAGTTTCCCTAGAAAGACCCCCCCCAACCCCTGATTACCTGCCCTGAAAGGTATTTGCTGCTGAATTTAAATCAATGTATCATGACAAAATGCCATTTCTCTTGGCAGCTATGGAGAACCAGACCCTTAAATGTTCCTGCAGCTCTAAAACTCCCCAAAGGACCGGTAGGTTGGGCCACTMTGGATATATTTAAATACTCAAATCCTCAGTCCCCCAGAAGAMCATCCCTGACCTTCAGCAGCCTCTTATTTATTTAATTCATTATTTATTCATTTCTATCACCCTCATCACCATGGCATTGAGCACCATAAGTAATTTTTTCCCCTACAAACACAAGGACAGGGGGTTTTAGGGCATAAAATTCACATTTATGTGGTGACAAGACCAGCTGCCTGTGAAACACTTTCCATAAGCACAAAATTTGGGGATTTCTTTAAATTTTTCACCCTCAAGATGTACRAGAAAAAAAAAGCAGACTGCTTTTCTGTATCGTTTCCAACCACCAAAGCATTCATAGTTGACCTTCAGTATTAAATTGCATTAAGGAAAAGTGCTTTAATAAGGAGCTAAATACAATGTCAGCACTTGCCTCCTCAAAAAATAAGTCCCCCATGTCCTCTTCTCAATTTGGACATTGCTGCACTTCAGRGTGACAGAGCTGGGCTGAAACTACTTCATGTCCAAACTTGACTTTCGCTAAAGAAATAAAATTAAACCCCCATTTTTACAGATCAGCTCAGACCATACGAAGGGGCATCGTTACAAACCCCAAACCCTCGCGCTTTCRGTTTTAATCCTCGGCCTCCTACAATTCTCCCTCTGCCTTCCAGACCCTTGGATGAAACCTTCAGCCTTTCACCCCGTTTTGAGGCCGTTTGAGGGTTTTTCTGAGGATGATGCGACGCGCGTGTCTTCCCACCGCTCCCCAAACCAGGATACCCCACGAACGAGCAGCGCTGCCCGGCCCGTGCACATCCCACTGCCAAACCACCCCTTYTGGGAGCACGGCCACGCGTGGAAACCTGTCCGAGGGACACAGCACATGCCCAGGCGCCCGCCCCTCGCCTGTCGCCTACCTTGACGGCTCCGCTGTCCCTCCCTCCCCGGGGAGCTCTGCCCTGGGTGCTTTCGGCACGGGACCGCGCTGGGGGTGGGGTTTGCTCGCTCCCCCGACGGGTGTTTTTATTTAATTAGGAGAGGGTTGTCCGGAAAAACAAGCAGGAAGGGAAAACAATGGCCCGGCCACAGCCCCGCCTGGCGAGGCGCCGGCCGGCACGGCCCCGAGCGCCCATCCTGCCCGCGGGATGTGCCGCGCACCCGCGGGGACATCCCGGCCCAGCTCCGGGGCCCGTGGGGATGGTGGGGACACCCTCTGCAGCGGTGATTGTTCCCTGTGCGTTGTTAAAAAGGCTTGAGGGTGCCCAAAGTAGAGCCATGTGCAGCTACAGGGAGCAGGAGASGGGAAGGGGCTCGGCGATGCTCCCAGAGCCCCTCCCATCCCGGGGACACCCCAAAAAACGCCTCCCAGCCTCTKCACAAGTGAAGAAGAGCATTAGCCCAGTTGTGGCACAGTCAGATGCTTCCCAGGATTTTTTTTTYCCCTCCCTTTTGATTATTCCTAAATTTTATTACTGATATCCAGCATTTACAGGCTTTGSCTCAAGGACGCTTTTGGGCTGTTGGGAGCAACACCAGCCCCACCAGGACTGTCCCCAGTGCAGGGGAACAGGGACAATCCTTCCCCCATCCCTGCCTCCCTGCAGCCATRGGGACACCTTTGCAAAGGTAGAAAAGGTTAATTTGGGGTTTTTTTTGGAAGTGCCATGGCCTCCAGGAGCAAGGGGAGAGTAGGGGGATGAGGTGGGATGAGCAACACAAGGGGAGCATCATCCACGGGGAGCAGGCACTGACTCCCCAACAGCACAGCCCACAGAGGGTTAATGGCTTGGTGCTTTCTTATTTATCTCATATTTTTAATTTTTTTTTTAAACCCCACCAGCTGCTCTGGGTGCTTTTCTCCTTTCCTTTGGCACACAGAGCTGCAGCCACAGCGACACTGCCAAGGATGGATGGACGGATCAATGCTGCCGTCACCCCCATATCCAAACTGCCCCAGTGAGGTGCTGCTGCTCCTGGGGGTGCCACCACTGTGATGGCATCGAGGACACTGTCCCTCTGTTCCASCTGGGGTGACAGTGAGGGCAGTGCCAAGCCCTGAGAGCCCACTCTGCCATGTGGGAATTGAACACCATCCCCTGCGCAAGCACAGCTCTGGGGCTCCAGCAACACTGCATTATTTTCAACCCAGGACAAATCCCAACCCTTCGGGAGAGAAGAGGCACTGAGGCCAGGCTGGATTCGCCCCTCTGTGTGTCCCTGTCCCCTCGGTCAGGGCTGAAAGAGGCGCAGCTCAGCCAGACCCAAAACACAGTGCAGAAGTTCTGCAGGAAATTCCAGAGCTGCACAAAGCCAGGTCTGGGGATAAATCCCGAGAGGATTCTGATGGATTTCAGCAGAGCTGGCATCACCCTGGCAAATGCTGAGGGCAGACAGGACAGCCAGGCCATGGGGTTCCTGCCAGCACCTGGCACAGCCAGTGACACCCGACAGATGGAGATGTCCCCGAGACACCACAATGGCACGGGAGCAGGCAGTGGGATGGGATGGGATGGGATGGGATGGGATGGGATGGGATGGGATGGGATGGGATGGGATGGGATGGGATGGGATGCTGCCCTCCATCTGCGGGATGCAGGACCACCCCCATTGTCACTGCCAGGGTGGAAGAGCCCGGGGGACACTCACGCACGCAAAGCCACTGTCCCCCTCCCTCCCCTGCCCGAGAAAAACAAGCGCAGGGAAGATTGAGGGAGGAAACGAGGACAAAACCCAAYGCTGACCTCCCCAGCCGGGCTGTCGGCCAAGCGGCTGCGCCAGGGGCCAGATCCGGACCGCTGCCCAGCCTGGAGCGCCCTGCGAGGCTGGGGAGGAGGCATCACCCCCGAGAGACCCCACAGATGTCCCCCCTGTCACTGAGGGAMGGAGTGGATGCAGCAGGGCAGGCAATGCTCAGAGCCCCCCATAGCTCATAGGATCCCTTCCAGAAACCCCAAATTCAGTGCCAGGAGCAGGAATGGACACGGGGGCAGGGATGGGTGCAGAGGGGCAGCCACGACATCCCTCGAGCAGAGCCTGAAGGTATCATAACCCCAAACCAGCCCCATTTCCCCATGTGCTACCACACATGGATGGGATGGGGCTGAGATCCCCAGAAACCAGGTGGGTGCGTGGATGGACAGGTGGACGGAGGGATGGATGGAGGGATGGTAGGATGGATGGATGGATGGATGGATGGATGGATGGATGGATGGATGGATGGATGGACAGGGATGGATGGATGGATGGATGGACAGGGATGGATGGATGGATGGGTGGATGGGTGGATGGGTGGATGGGTGGATGGATGAAGGGACGGATGGATGGAGGGATGGATGGACAGGGATGGATGGATGGATGGATGGATGGATGGGTGGATGGGTGGATGGGTGGATGGAGGGATGGATGGATGGATGGATGGACGGACGGATGGATGGACAGAGCCTCCTCTCAAGTGCTGCTGAACGAAGCTTTCATCAGAAGGCAGCATCCCCCTGCCTGGCACCCCAGGGCCCATCCCTGTGGCACCCACCATGACCTTCCAGGCAGATCAACAGCCTCGACACCTCCAAGGTTTGCTCCACAGCCAGCTCCCAGTGAACCCTAAACCCACAGCATTTCCTAACCCAACTCCAGACCACAAAATTGGTGGAGAGATCCAAGGTTGAACCTGTCCCAACATCCTYGGGAGCACTTTCCATCCCAGAGCATTGTCTCCAAACCCTGGCTCTGATCCCAGGGATGGTRCCCATCTCCAGTTCCATCCCAAACCCAGCCTTGACCAGGGCTCTTTGGGAAGCACCAGCCATGCTCCTCTAATGGTTTGGGTTGGATGGGACCCTAAASATTATCTTGTTCCAAYTCTCCTGCCACAGCCCATCTCCCATTAGGTCTGGTTGCCCAGATCAAGGATCTGGATGCATCAGATCCTTCCTGCCCAACACTTTCAACATTTTTATGGACGTGCATTATTTTTATCCTTATTTTTATCATGGTTTTTCCAGCAGCTCAGCRAGCAGGGCTTTAACTCAGACACGGTTTCAACAGCCCTGGCTCCAGGCAAAAGATGTAATCGTAAAAACAATAATAAAAAAAGACAGTTTATTGTAATTAAGTCCTTTACCCATCACATCTGCGCCACCACAGCCAGTCTTTCCCGTTATCCAAAGGCATCCCAGTTTTCATCATCAGGACAGGAGGATGGGCACCGAGTTGGCTGGAGAGGGGACAGCAGCCCCAAAGAACATGGGGACAAGTCTTCAGGTGTCCCCTATGCAGAAAACCCAATGGGGCCATCCCTGCCCTGCACAAACCTGCACTCTAAATCCACATTTTCCTTAGAAATAAGGAAAAAATAGGAGCAGGAGGCACAGAGCCTGACCCCGAGCTCATCCTCCCTACCAATGTCCACCCCTCCAGTTTCACAGGACACATGGGATGTCAGGAGACATCTAGGAYGCAAAACATCGAGGATCTAGATATTTCCGTTTTTGTGGCCAGGCAAATGTGGCAGCAAATTAAAAACTTCATCCCATGCACCTCTTGGAGGAGAGTCACTTTGTCACGGCCATCACCACGTCCCCATCTATAAAGGCTCAAATGCAGCAGCGTGGGAGAGCCCTTGGTTTTCTCCTCCAGCTGGAGCACAGAGGGAGGACGGGAAAATCAGCAATTCCCCCAAAACCTTCAAAGACCCTCTGATGTTTTGACACATTCAGTTCATCTGCAAAAAAGGGTTTGGGTTTTTTTTTCCCCCTCTTATTTTTCCTCTAGCAGAAAAATCTGCATCTTAAAAATAACCAATATTTAATCAACTCGCGGGCAACCGACCTGCCGCTGCTCCCTCCCTTTTGCAAAGGATCCATCTCCAAAGGCGGCAGCGGGTTATTTTTGTGGAGGGGGTGACAATGTCTCCGCTCCAGACGCGAGACGGGAACACAGGGCCGTTTATCTCGCCTGGCGATAACCGAACGCTCCGCTAATTCCTCCCGGGGAGAACAAAGCTCCGCCGTCATTCCAAGCCCAGGTGGCAAAGGGGACCCTCCGGCCACCCTGGGGGAAAAAAAAAAAAAAAAAAAAAGCCCCCGGAGCGGTGCTGAGCCCAGCCAGCATCCTCGGGGAAACTCGGCAGTTAGAGCCAGAACGTTTGCACCCAGCAAGATTTCAGCACAGATCCAAAAAAAATTAAAAAAAAAAAAAAAATTAAAAAATAATAAATCCCTTAGTGTCTGTCCAAGGAGGAATTTTGCTTTGTAAAGCAAATCTTCCTCGGGTTCTTGCCGAGGCAGGGTGTGGAAGGAAGGTTGAATTCCCAACTTTTCCCCGTGTTCCTGGCGGGGCTGCTGGCTCGGGTGGGCTCTGGGTACCTCCATCTGCACCTCAGGGCATGAAGCACTCCCCAAAACAGCATCTCCTCTAGGAAGGGATGCAGGGGCGCTTTCAGCAGCGATTTCACGCCAGAAGGAATTTCACAGGCCGRGTGTGAGTGCCCAGCGCGAACCCAAACCCAAGCCCGACCAGTTTCACCCCAGTACCGCGGTCGGGGGGTGCCGAGCCCCATCCCACCATCCCACCACCATCGCTTCCTCATTTTTCCCAGCTTGCACTTTCTTCCCCTCCCCCMAAATCCGCTCGGACATTTCCCGGGGCGTCAGGACGGGCACGGAGCCAGCGCTGGGGCGACCACAAGCCCGCACTTTWAGGGATGGGGGAGGCACGGCGGTGCCGGGAGCCGCGATCCCGGGGCCACGGCACATCCCAGGGGATTTCCCGTGGATCTTCCCAGCTCAGGCCTGCCCTCTGCAACTCCAGCAAACCCCCCCAAAACTCCGCCGGCCGATAAAATAGGTCACCGCTGCAGGCGAGAGCCCGGCTCTGGAGGTGTTATTATTATTGCTATTATTATTATTATTATTATCGTTATTTGTTTTTGCAGTAGGGATGGAAAATCCCTTTCCCGACCCGAAGAGGGGTGGGATGCGGCGCCCTCCCTGCAGCCCCGCTCCTCCGGGATGGTGGGGA
>NW_026623367.1:404841-405910 GCF_030028575.1 Malurus melanocephalus
TGTTTTCCTCTCCTCCTCCTCTTCACCTCATCCTGCCCATCGCCATGTTCGCCCCTTTTGGGAAGCCGGAGGAATGCGGAGCGGCGGCGGCTCCGGCTGCCAAGAGCCCCGGGGCCGCTGATTGGAGCCGCCGCATCAGCTGGGGCCGCGGCTGCCCCTTTAAAGCGACAGCAGCCACCGCCACCCCCGCGGGGACACCCCCGTGTCCCCTGTCCCCGCACCCCAACCCCTCCGCCACGGCCGCCTCTGCAGCGCAGCAYCCCCCGGGAGSACCCCCGGACCCCAACGGGGCGGGGAAACTGAGGCACGCACGTAAAAAACATCCCGAGGTTTTGGGGGCACAAAACCTCCATTTGGGGTGTCGTGGGATAATGTGGATTTATTTTAAAATGTTTTTTTTTTTTTGAGTGTTCTCCCACTGTTTGGAGGAAATGGGGATCCCCCCCTCGGATGTGTTTAAGGAAAGTTTGGTTATTGGGAGCGACCTCTGGATCACGATATAGCGGGTGAAACTGAGGCACACAACCCCACATTCCCTCCCTAAACCCAGTAAAAAGATCCCAAGTCCTTTTGGGGCATAAAACCTCGATGTGGGACATCGTTGTATAACACTGATTTATTTTAAAATGGGATTTTTTTGAGTGTTCTCTTGCTCTTGGCAGGAAATGGGAGGATCCCCCACCTGGATGTGTATAAGGCACGTTTGGTTATTGGGAACTGAGGCACACACAGCTCTTCCCACCCCCCAACCTAATAAAAATACCCAAAGAGTTTTTGGGCTAATAAAACCCCAATTTGGGGTGTCATGGAATAAGGCTGGTTTATTTTAAAATGGTTTTTTTTTTGGAGCGCTCTCTTGCTATTTGGGAGAAATGGGGATCGCCCACCTGGATGTGTTTAAGGCACATTTGGTTATTGGAATCATCCTCTGGATCCTGATGGGATGGGGGAAACTGAGGCACACAGCCCTTCCCACCCCCGACCTAATAAAAATAACCCAAGAGCTTTTGGGATAATAAAACCCCAATTTGGGATGTCATGGAATAAGGTTGATTTATTTAAAAATGGG
>NW_026623367.1:409448-413481 GCF_030028575.1 Malurus melanocephalus
CCCCAAGTATTTTTAGAGCATAAAACTCCAACTTGAGAAGTCCTGAGGTAACATCARTTATTAAAGAAGGGGATTTTTGTCACATTGTCCCACTGTTTAGAACAAATGGGGATCCCCCACTGGGAYGGTGTTTTAGGAACTTTTGCTTACAGGAGAGAGGTTCCCCCAAACCCCCTCAGGGCCTGGGATGGGATCTGGGGAACACACYCTCCAAAATAAAGCAAAGCTTCACTATTTCACCCCCAGCTCTGCTTGCCTCTCCCTGATACCGAGCGAGGGCTAGGGTTTTATCATCCCAACACCTCCAGCCCAGCCAGGAGCCGAGCACCCCAAAATCTTGCTGCTGGGACCGAGGGTGTCTGGGAAGGCTCCCACACCTCCAGCTCCGGGAGGAGCCCCGGGCGGTGCCCGGCGCGGCTCAAGGGGATGGGGACACATCCATTCCGCGTTGTGTCCCCACCCTGCACCGCTGGGCTCGCCTCGGGCACCGGGATTCGCTCCCACTGCCCCAAGGCAGAGCTGCACAGCGGCTCCGAGGGGCACCGGGGGCACTCCCCGGGCTGCTCCATCTCCGTCCCACCTTCCCAGATCCCCTCCCGAGCCGCTCCCAGCTGCAGGCGTCCGTGCGGGAGCGGCTTGCACTTGTTGAGGCTCAGCCCCGCAAGCCGTGCGCGGTAACTCCTTCCAGATGTGAGCAGCTCTTTGCATAACGTCCCCGTGGCCACGTCCTGCCTGCGCCGCCTTCATTTCTGAGCTTTTTAAATTTTTTTTAAAAAAAATTTTTATGCCCTTTCTCGCTCTCCACAGGAAAAAAATTCCTGGCCAGTGCCAGGAGAACATCTTCCCTATCAGAAAGCTTTCTGTGGGATGAGTGTTTGGCCCGTCCGACATATCTCCTAGCCTGGAAACTTCTCCAAAAAGCTACATAAGCTCCTGGATATGCAGCCAGCACCGGGGCTGAGGGTGAGAGGAGGCTGGAGGTGGGAGATGGGGGTTTAAGCTCTGCTCCAGAGCCCAAATCTCCGTGGGATTTCATGGATGTGGCACAGGGGACCAGGGAGCTCCAGAGCTTGGATCCCACAGAGCTGTGAAGGTCTCCAGGGGTAGCCAAGGCCCTGATGCCGCTCTGGGGTTCACCAGGAGCTCTTTGACTTTTGGAATCTCATGTGGAGATCTGGTCTTTTCCAAATGCAGTTTTCCCTTCCTGGTGCAGGAGAAGGTCTTCCTTCAGACGCCAAAACAAGGGGAAAACCTTGGAAAGGGCACAGGCAATGACACCCTTGAGTGAAACCCTTTATTTGACCGGAATGACCACAGCAATGTTCCTGAGAGACCAAACACGAGTGGCTTCACAGCCACAGCCACTCAGGGGTTTTGCTGGAACATCTTCCTGAAGCTCCTAGCAAATCCCAGCCCACCCAGTCTGGTTTGGGGGCTTTGTTGTGCTGGATAATGGGATGTGACTGATCCCTCACTGGGGCTTCCTCAGCTGCTGGGATTTCTGACTGAGGGTGGCTCCAAACTGGGATTTCTGACTAAGGGTGACTCCAAGCTGGGATTTCTGACTGAGGGTGACTCCAAGCTCTTTGTGCCTTCACAGAAAGCTCTGGAAGTTCTGGAACCTTCCTGGAAGGCTGTGGGCAGGGGAATGGCTCTGCCATGTCGTTCCCAGCATCACTGACTGTGAAAAAGACCAGGGAAAGGTCAGAGGGATCTGAGGGTCCAGAGTTGAGTTAATTTGCTGTCAGGGAACAGGTTCTCCAGGAAGGCAAAGTTCTGGAGAATCTGGTAACGAGAAGAACATGGAGTGAGGTTTGCTGACACAGGAGAAGGGTTGGGTCTCCTCCCTGGGACTTCCCAGCAGCATGGAGGCCACAAAAGGGACATCTCCTGCAGGTTTAGCTCTTCCTTTCCTCTCCCCAGGCCATGAGGTGGCAATCACAAGGTCACAGAGGATCTTAGATGAAAGATCAGCCACAACAATACAGGGAAAATGTGTAGGGAAACCAGGAGAGGYTCCCATTTCCTTGGTTTAACTGACCCCTGATATTTCCATTTGCATTTCCATAGTTTCAAACTTCTCCAAAGAAAGTGCCACCAAGGCCAAAGGACAAGGAGAAAGCTGAGTCCCTGTAACAGCTCAGGGAGCTCTGGGTCTGTGAGGAGCCATGGAAGAGCCTGGAGGTGTTTGAGATGTGTCARTGGGACACTTGGGGACACGGTGGATGTGGCAGTGCCTGGCRKGGAATGGTTGGGCTYGATGATCTCKAGGRACTTTTCCAAYCTWAATTATTCTGTGAAGGACCAAGTGGACCTGGAATGATGAATCCCAAGGTGGAACCTGTCCTCTGGCTGGCTCTGCCTGCCYGGGGCTCCCTGCTGGAACAACTGTGCTCTGCTGAGCATCTCCTGAGGGCTGGWATTCCCTGGGAAAGCTGCTCTAGGAGATGGTCAGAGGAGTTCTGTAGTGTCCTTCCCTCCTGAGCGGGTCAGGGCATCCTCAGGCCTGGGCAGAGCAGGAAGGAAGAGCCCTCCAGATTCCCATGGGACACTGGATGGAGGCTGGGGACACGGTCAGGCTTTTAGGGACAAATCCTGGGCTTGGCAAGTGGTTTTCAGGGAAAAGAAGGGATCAAACCAGGCCAAGGGAGGCAGAGAGAAAGAATAAAAAATAGGGGAAGCAAGAACATTCCTGGAGGCTCTCTGGCCTCTCTCCCTCCAACCTCCCGAGAGGAGCAGGAGGAGGAGAGAGACAAAACAAAAGGCACAAGGAAAGAACGAGCCAAAACAACACCAACACGAGGGCTGCGAGGTCCAAAGCAAGCAGTGCTGGGGCAGGCCCCTTCCCAAAAAGCCGTCAGCTTCCCGAGGATTCGGGGGTCCTGCCGAAAATGCTGCCCTTTTATGGCCTGGGGAGGAGGGCCGAGCACGGGATCCTGCCCTACTAAGGGAAAGCAGCTCCCGCTCAGTGCTTGCAGGGAGAACACCCACAGTGAGTATAGACAAGCTCTCAAAGGACGGCTGAAATACTGCTGCTCKTGTTGACCCCGATTCTTCTCTTCTTTTTCATCCTTTATTTTATTTTATTTTTTTTCCCTTTCTTCGAGTTCTCACTTCTGCCTCCAAACTTGGGGGGCCGAGGTGGGGAAAAAAAAAGCAATTCAAAAAGAAAAGTGAGGATCCAGGCAGGGCTGGCTGGGTGCAGGTGACACCCTCCTGTCACGGGGTGGGGAGCAGGGTCACAGGGCTGGCTGAGGAGCTGGTGAACCCCTGAGCTGTTCCCCTTCTTGCAGGCAGCAGAGCAGTGGCTGTGCCCGTGTTTATCCTGCCCTGTGCCCGTGTTTATCCTGCCCTGTGCCCGTGTTTATCCTCCCTGGGCCGTGCAGGGGCTGTGATCCAAGCAGGGGGGACGTTGTTACTCCACTCCTGTTGTGTGCCAAGCCCATCCATCCGCCTCAAAACCCTGGCCCCAACTGACCCGGAATCTTGCTGCCTGAGAGGGAACCACCACCTCCCAAAGCTGCAGATTTCAGGTGGTATTTTGACCAGGAATAACTTTTTTCCTCCTCTTGGCTGAGGCAGAGAGAGGAATCCACACTGCAAGTAAGACCCTGGCCCATAAAAACCCCACTGAATTTGTATTTTCTGTATTTTTCATGCACCCAGTGATTTGCCCACCCACAGGTATCTCAGGTCTTAATTCTCAGAGGAGCTTGTATTCAGTTCCACATCTTCTTTTCTACTGGTTTTGTAAGCATCAGGTTTAATTTTATACATGGTAGCACCAATATTAGGAAGTTTTAAGCTTTGAGTTATAGCACAGTCATGAGAAGATCCAAGCATTAATGAAAAAATGCTTGGAGGAGTGTGGTGGGTTTGTGGCCAGGTTTTGGTGGTGTGGGGCTACAGGGGTGGCTTCTGTGAGAAGTTGCTGGAAGCTTCTGTGTCCCATGGAACCAATTCCAGCCAAGTCTGAACCCACAAGAGATTGTGGCAGCAGCTCCAGGGAAAACTGATTTAGGAAGTGGGAAAA